>NW_009613297.1:0-378 GCF_000690535.1 Cariama cristata | reverse complement strand
GCATCCCCCGCCATATTTGTGCAGGCCAAAGCGCTGCCCCCCGGGGCCCCCTGCTCCCAACCCTGTCCCCCTGCGACCCGTTCCCAGACGGGACGGCCAAATGGCGGCCCCCCCGGCCCCAGCAGGTCTCTCCACACAACGGAGGGGCTGTGTGACCTGCCTGCTCCCAACTTGGTTGCTATAGGAAAGGGAAGAGGCTGGAGAGAATGTGTGGGGCCTATTCACGCCCCCAGCCCCGATTCACAGCGCCCCTGAGGTAATGTTTGCCCGGCTCGCCGTGTTCTTGCCTGATAAAGGGGCCTCCGAAAAGCCGGGGGGGGAGGACCAGACCGAAGGGGCTGGGAGAAATATTTGCCTTGAATGCCAGTAACATGTGGA
>NW_009613296.1:0-21835 GCF_000690535.1 Cariama cristata | reverse complement strand
TAACCAGATGAAGAACAGTGTTTATGTAACTGAAACACATTATACTGCAGCATTTATTTTAGTTCCAGGGGAAGGCAAGACCTGACATTTTGTTTGGATCTTCTTCACTGAGCAGAACCAGGCAGGGTAACTCAGCTAGACAGACCCAGTTACACCAGAAGAACCCGGCAGTCTAAAGATGGGCTCACAAAATTTCTGAACACTTCCACTAACATTCAGCTGTCACATATTTGAGCGTGACAGCTGAGCTCATCAGAGCTTCAGACACGAGAAAAGCCTATGAACACAGGCGTCGACGACAGCACTAGTGACCTGAGTGAAGAGACTGACCTGAGACGTATCGGCTGTCACAGTGACATCCCAGTGCCTGTTTTACTTGTATTTTTACATACTAGAAAAAGTTAGAGAGAATTTTTTCACTCTAGAGATTATGACATTCAACAGCTGCTATCAGCTAACTGCTTTTAATTGTGATTTTATTTGGTTTCAGAAAGAACAAAGACAAAAAATTTCCCAAGTTTAGGTTTGTAGATGTCATTAGGGTGATGGAAAAGAGCAGTTTTAACAGACAGCCTTAACAAAATCCTATAAAATTGAAGCTGATACTTTGAACACTGACCACAACATTTGCAGAACCTTATATCTAAGTTGCAGATGTCACATTTTAGCAGAAAAGGTGCAATCAACTTTCTACAATTCAAACTATGAGGAAAGTCCTTATGATACCCAATACATTTTAAAGCCACACGCCAGAACAGAACCTATTTAAGTAACCAAAGAAAAGCAGGGGTTTAGTCAGGAATTACACTTTACAACAGGTTTTAATTTTCTTATAACTTCAGTTTCAGCCCACAACTCTGGGTACAGATTTCCATAGGGAACATTACAGCCCCTGACCCACCTACCTTAGGTGGTGGGCAGAAGTCCCAATATGTTCTGTCCCACTCTGGACAGTCCTGAAAAAAAGCACTCAGGGTTGTGCACTTCAGTAAAAAGCTAAGCTGAGCACTATAAAAAGTAGTCCTAAATAATCTACCTCCATTATGCTTTATAAAAATGGAATCTGGGCAGAGAACAACATTCGTAAATATGACTCGAGAAAAATTTACATCCTTTTCACATGTCAGTTCAAGGCAAAAAGCCCATATAGAAGAAAAGGAAAAAAAACCCCAAACTTAGAATTGCACTGAACCATAAATGCATTAATTCTTTTTGTATTACGATAGTATTTTAAATTCTCATAGAAATATATAGGACAGCCCCTGGTCTGTAAAGCTTACATTTTATATACGTAATATGTCACTTAGGAAACAGAAAGATAGATGAACTCATTTGTTAAGGAAGTTTGTGCTTTATCTACAGCACTGCTTTCTGAAGGCAGACAGTTTTTCATGTTTCTTGAACTTGTAAAGCATGAGGAAAACTGAAAATAAAACAAGACCTGGACTCACACTGCTATTTTTCATTAAAGCCAGGAAGCTGTTCTCACCTTGCCATGGACTGACTTTTCATCAATGCTCCACAGAAGACAAACAAACGCTGCTTGAAGCAGTAAACTGAAATCATCAATAGTTTAGTAAATGCACTTCATGTGTTTCTAGAATGAATATCAAGATGTGTCAAAGGACAGAGAGATGAAACCACCTAAGGTTTCACCTATCTCAAAACCAACCCAAGCATGTGCATTGACTGAGGAATATTAATAACAAGCTTTGTCTCATAAAGAAGGCAGCCAATGCAGACAAGCTACACTTTGATACATAACTTTTGGAATATCTTAGAAAATGAATAAAAATAATTTTTATTCAGCTAACAGCACTGAGAAGGCATGGCTCATCCTTTCCTGGAAACTTATTCGATATTCAAAACACCTGCAAAAGCACTAGGACCTACAAAAAGATGTGGAGGATGACATTTCTTTTGAAGAAAACTATAAAACAGGGAAAAGAAAAAAAAAAAGACAGATGGGAGTCAGGAATGGTTAATCTTCTTTTTTTAATCAATGCAGAGGCCAGTAATTTTATTTTGAAAGGTTTTCATTTTCATTGCTTGTTACCATTCCTTACTGTAGCTTCAAGGGCGATGGCAGTAAAACACCCCTGTAGTGAAAATAATCTATTTTCTCAGCATAGTTGTTGCTATAGAACCTCCTCCTAGTGACCTCAATTCATATAATCTAAAAATCTTTAAAATCTTGAAACCATCCCTACTCCAGGCTTAGCTTTAATTTAATCTTCACCAAGTCTGAACTTCTGACTTCTGGAATCCAAACTAAATTGTTTTAGCCTTCATTAGCCCTACATCCATTCCTTAAGAACTTGCCACCTCGGAGACAAATCCTCTGCACACAGAAATATCACAGAGGTGAAGGTCTTTGGCTTGGATTACTGTGTTACCTCAAAGCAAAATCCATATTAAAGGCCTTCCAGTTCCCTTATTCCCCTGTTACCTGCTCACTTCCACCTAAAACTTGTCAGCATCTCTTCACAGAATCCTTCCTCTTCTGCCTCTCCCCCAAGCGTTTTTCTTTCTTTGATCTTTCACTATGTGTGTCTTGTCTTTAAAATGTTACCCAAATGACCCTCTCGGCCACTGGTTTCCAGCAATTTGAGGAAGTTTGAGAGCAACATTCCTTTTAGAATTAACCATCCTGAGTTCCATATCCTACTTATATTTCTCTCCAATTAATGCTGTGTATCTCCCATGCTCATTTTGTAAGAATCCCTGCATTTTGTAAGAATCCCTTTACCAGGATTAAAGTTGAAGCTTAGGTTTAAATAAAGCATCAGTGTATACAGCCTATGTTTCTTGCAAATGCTACAAAATTCATGGTATGTAACTTTGCAAAGCATTTTATCTATTTTTATACTGTCTTTCAAAAAATACTGATTACCAATACAACCATCCCTCCTCCACAGCTTTGCCTCCCACAAGAAGCCTGAATAACTGAAACTTTCATTTTACTTGGAACTTCCACTAGTAATTACCCTCTAATAGCACCTTCCAAAATCAATTCAAAATGCTTAGCTCCCAGGAAGGAGTCTTAAAAAAAAATCCTGCAAAGTATACTAGTCAGCTCCAGCTTATGGATACTTGAAAAATACTATTATTTCTGGTGCCCTCAAATTATGGTTTTTCTAGAGGAATCAACAGTGACCACTAATACAAACAAGTATCACGTGACAAAGTAAAAATAAAAAGGTATTTTAGCAGACCCAAGTTCTTTCATACATTTGAACAATTAACAGTCTACCAGGACTTTTCTGCTTCTGCTGTCCACAGTCAGAACAAGAGACCTCGGAGGAAATGGAAGACTTCAAAGCTCTAAACCACAGCACTGTCTCAAAATGGATGCACGAGGGCAGCTTATGAACATCCACTCCAACCCACTGAGTAACTCAGGGTGCAGCCAACCCATCACTTCTACAGCTGCAGCAGTTCTGAAGTCTAAAAAGACAACCTTATATGCCAGAAATAATACCTACATAAAACTTAATCCACAGAGTTCCCAAAACGACAACAAAAATGTGACAGGTTTTGTGGGTTTTTTGTTTGTTTGGGGTTTTTTTTGGTGGTAGGGTTTTTTTTGTTTTGTTTTTCTAAACAGAAAATTAAGTGCAGTGGATTTATATACAAAAGATACTGGAGTAATGACTACTGTGCAACTTAGGTAACATCACTAACCCCAAATCCTCACCCTTGATGTTGAGCTATGCTGTGTGACTCTATTAAACTAGTCCATCAAATGTGAGGTCTGCAAGACCTTCACAAACCGCGTCCCTCCTTAGTGTCTCTCTAAGCACTATATACACAAATGACTTAGGCTTTTTACCATGGCAAGGCTCTGAACACCAGCTTAAAAAGCAGACGCTGCCAGTGCAGAAAGCTGCAGCAGGGCTAATCCGCAGTGGTGCTCACTGTAGCTGACGAGAATATTAAGAAGCGTAAAGAATTAACACAGATCTGTAGTTCTGTTCCAAAGAGCTTCTAATTATGATTAGTTTGTAGCCATACTGCCTGCATTTTGACTCAGTCCAAATACTGCCACTTGTGCGGTTGAAGAACAGCTACACGTCCAATTTGGATGCCATTCCCAGTCCCGTACATCTCCAGAAGTCCTGTCTAAGGACACATTCTGCTTTTGGTCTAAACCAGAATACCAGTCCCTTCAAATCCTACACACGCCTTCAAAGAAAAGTGGCAATCAGTTTTGGTTTTGAGAGAAAGCTGCCTCATACTCTTTGTCAAGCTAAACTGTGCAGATCTCTAGAAGCATCCCAAAGCCACAGTTTGGTTTTGCAAAAGATAGCACTGAATCACAGCAACACATTAATAAATCAGTGGTAGCAGCTACTTGGCATACAAGGCTGGAAGAATACTCTCTTGTATAGCACTTTACACCATCACTCCATATGCCTTCCTCTAAAATATTGCCCAACACTCTTGTCTTCTTTCCAAGACTCCAAAAACCTAAACCTCGCAATTTGACATGTTGTTTCTAAGATTTAAGCGTAGCATCATCCAAAAAAAATTACCACTACTCTGTGTACATGAAAAATACTTTCAGCAAAGGTTTAACCCATCAAAGACCACAGTGGAAAAGAAAAGAAATTCCAGCAAAACAATACAAAGGTGGTGTAGGAATAGCCCAACCTCTGATACATGCAGGTGGAAGAGGTGGATCTTATTACTACACAGCAAAATCAACATGCAAGTAAACATCTTTTAACAGAAAAAGCTAGAGTAATACACCAGCAAATCCTTGGTTTGTCATCAAAAGGTACATTTTTATTTCTGACTGGGTCTGTTTAACCTAGTCTAACTAAAAATTAGTCCACTGGGTGGTCCAGCCTATGTTTTCTCTTTTTTTTTTTTTTTGTTTGCAAAACTAAAGTGTTAAGTTGTAGCTTGAAAAATAAACAATCAAGTCTTCATAACTACACAGGAAACAAGTCACCATATGGTCCCCTTACTACACAAGCAAGGGAGGTTTAAAGAATGTCAGGAGTCCTCAATAGCAGTTTGCAATTAAAATAAAATCACTTGATCAGCATTTAATGACAAACCATACTTGGAGATTGTCCCTAAACACTGACAATTTTCAGCTCCGGTTCCAAAGTTTTACTCCCTCTGTGGCCTGGAGTAGAGCACAGGGAGCAGCTGTTTGATGCTTGGTGATATTAGGGTTTTCCAGTAGATGTGGTAAACATAGGCAAGCAGAAACACCTACGAAGGAATACGAAAATAAAAAATTTCCATCTTCAGAGAGGGCTCCAGCAAAGAAAAGCAGAGGCTCCTGCCACTTGAGTAACTCTTAGACTAGGAGAAAAGGTATGATCCTGGCACTGAAACCTAGCAAAAATTTTTCAGGAAGCTGTTCTGGCATGGATTTTGTTATAATGAACAACATGACTAGACAGGGTTACCGACAACTGTTACATGCCAAAGTAGAATGGCAGCATGGTTTGGATTCATGTTATAAAATCCTAGTTGTTCAATTTTGTTTGTATTGGAATAGTTAAAATTCAAGCCTAAAGCTGGAAGTCTAAAGCAGAACAGCTACACTTAACCTAATAGAAAACTGTTGCTGACTTGCCTTGTAAACATAATTGTAATTAAACCCAAGAATTTCTGGTTCCTGCTTTGATGGCAAATAGATCCTAGAGTTAGAATGTAAGCCGGCAATCTCAGTGCAAACACTGAGCCAAATGAGAGCCGGGCACGCGTGCCCAGCCAGGGCTCGGCTGTGCCCCACCAGCAGCAGACAGCCCATGGGTTCAGAGGACAGCACAGCCACCAGTGCCTGGACGTGCCGTACTCACCGTGTCCCTCTCAGCTCACAGGATGGCTGGGTTCAGTCCTGAATTTTAACAGTCAAAAGAAAATAAAGACTGTATTTTTAGTCAGTAGACTTAGCAGGCACCACTGCTAAGTGTGACCAGCAGGTCGAGAGAGGTTCTCCTCACGCTTTATTCTGCCCTGGTGAGGCCACATCCGGGGTACTGGGTCCGGTTCTGGGCTCCCCAGGTCATGAAAGACAAGGAGCTACTGGAGAGAGTCCAGCGGAGGGCAACGAAGATGATGAGGGGACTGGAGCATCTCCCTGATGAGGAAAGGCTGAGGGAACTGGGTCTGTTCAGCCTAGAGAAGACTCAGAGGGGATCTCATCAATGCTTATAAATACCTTAAGGGCAGATGTCAAGAGGATGGGGCCAGACTCTTTTCAGTGGTGCCCAGCAACAGGGTAATGGGCAATGGTCACAAACTGAAACACAAGAGGTTCCACCTGAACACGAGGAAGAACTTCTGTACTTTGAGGGTGGCAGAGCCCTGGCACAGGCTGCCCAGAGAGGCTGTGGAGTCTCCTTCTCTGGGGATATTCGAAACCCTCCTGGATGTGATCCTGTGGGACTGCTGTAGAACCCGCCTGGAGTTGATCCTGTGGGACTGCTGTAGGTGACCCTGCTTTGGCAGGGGGTTGGGCTGGGGGATCTCCAGAGGTCCCTTCCAGCCCCGACTATTCTGTTATTTTGTGAACTCTGAATACATCTGCTGAGGATGTCTGCTGAAATGGTGCCTTCAGCAAAAATACACTCCAAAAGCAGCGCCAAGTGATTGCAATTCTTTCTCCATATTCCTGCTGCATCAAAAGTCTAATGGTGAGTGTCCTACTCCTCTGCCTACCTAACAGCTCCAAACAGGGCTTAGCTGATCTGCTTCCTCAGCACCACTTGCTTAAGACTTGACAAAACACATCAGTGTTTGTTTTCTGGAAAATTCATGATATTAGTGTGAGATTCCTAACCAAAGGGTCTCAGTTATCTTATTGGATTTGATAAAGGACTGAAGATAGAGGTGTCAAAACAAAGAGCAAAACGCTAACCTGGTCATATTAGTTTTGCAAGCCAACAACTTTGCAACAGAATGGTTTAATTTTTTATGCATGAGAAAGAGATTCTCATTAAGTATCCAAAATCCAATTCTGTCATGCATGCAAAAATTAATTCCTACTGTAATAAGTGGATTTTAACTCAGTGTTTTGTGCTCTTGTGTAAAACAGGCTGAAAAAACCCTGGAATTTTTCTCATTGGGAAATGAGAATTTGGTTTAATTAAAACATTTTGTGAGAACACAGGCATTTCATCAATATTTTAAACAAAACCAGTGCCAATGTTTTTGAAGTGCTCCATCCACAAATGAGACGGATATTTTGTCCCAATTAAGCACAAAACTCTGACATCTCAGAATCTCCCACAGAATGAAAATTCCCTGTGATCAGTTACAGGCTTGAAGTTTGAGTCCACAAGTGGCTGTCATGATCCATTTCAAAGGGTGCTGGTATTTACAGCAGAAAAATTCTCCATGATTATGAACTGGAAAAGTCTTGGACAAAAATCACCATAAAAATAGTAATTTAATGTAAACTCTCTACTTCTTCAACAGTATTTTTATTGTTCCTTGAAATTAAAATTGTCCACAGCCCATTTACAGCAAAAGTAAGATTTCTTTCAAGATAATCCACAAAAGCATGTATTTTTAAAAGTGTTGACTCTTCAGTTACGTACATACACAACCAGGATTGTTCCAGTGACACTACTGAACCACCCTTAATCACCAGCTTGCAGCGGCTGAGTGGATGAACAGGGGCAAGAGGTTAACTTACACAGACATGGCAATCTTCACAGCAAAGCAAAACATGATAGTGAAATACTCTCAAAGTTCATCACTTCCTAAACATTTCAAATAATCTCAACATATAATTTCAGGAAGTCTTTTTTCTACCTTCCTTTACAAGTTTTAACTTGAATCTATCACACTATTCAGAACAGGGAGCATTAGGAGAGATATGAGGTGTGAAGTTTCTTTATCTCTCTCTTCATTTTGAGACTCCCCTTCTCTTAATATTCTGAGTACTACCTCTTCAATTATACAAAATTTAGGGATTTCTTGTGGGACTCAATCATAACCAATGTATAGTTCTTCCAAGGTTAGGAATTGGGTTTTAATTTACCTTTCACCAAGCATGGCATGCATGTATTCTGAGGAAAGACACTACAACTGTCCCTCTTGAAAGCAAACATCCCACCATAATCAAATCCACATTTTTTCTCAGTAAGCTCTTCAATAGGAGTGATAATTCCATAGATATTAGCTCGCATAAGTGTAAACCGATGCAGTTGGTACAACTGGTTACAGGTTTCCTAATATTCATGAACCTTGTGAAATAAACTTTTCAATCCATTACCAAACATCTGTGTAACAAACGGATACAGAAAGATTTAAAAACCTTCTTCCTATGTACATCCATGAAGTTCTTAGACAGAAGCAAAGATAACACGGTTTGATCATTCCTGGTCTACAGGCACTCCTGTACAACTTGAACTGCTCAGAAGAGGAAGGTGCTCCTTTACTGGATGTAAGCAAAGCAAATACTCCATTTTTTTAATCCATACTTCTAGTTAACTGGGAAATTTTTTACTTGAGGACCATCTCTTTAGTAACTGGTTTCATCAAATATATATTTAGTACAATACGCCATACATACCAGAACCATCCTTGAGATTCTGTACTTCTGCCTACTGGTCACTATGCATCCCTTTTGGCTTGAACAGAGGGGCAGATAAGAGCAGCAAAGCTTTGTCAATAATATTGTGGAGCAAAATTCAGAGCTGGAGAGCAGCAAACAGCTTTGTTGGAGACAGCTGGCAGACTTCTATGCCTGCTACGTGGCTGGCCAGTAACCGAAAAGCAGTACTGACTGGTGGCTATATATTAGAAGACAACTAATGTTTGAAAGGATGAGAACTAAGAATACAAGAACCACAGAAGAATTTTCTGACAAGCAGGTTTACAAACTAGTAGCACAATAGGGTTAAGAAATGGGTCAATTTGCTACCTAGTAGCCTGGTGCCTCATGGAAACATAGAAGATAACCCAAAGACAGAATGGTAAAGTGAATTTGTTTGAGATTCCTTTCCGTTGCCAAAGCAAAAAGAAGGCAAAAAGGAAAAAATTCTGCAAGTGAGTTCTTAATTAGGTGACATAAAACAGATATAGTCTGAAATAGTTCATCATAAAGGATGAACTAATGCTCCTACCATTATCATCAAAGGAGGATGCTAAACAAGAGCTGCCCCAGTAAGGGTTTTGAATCAGTAAAGGGGATACCTTACATTTAAGACCTGTAGAAGAGGCTGAATGACGTGCTCTGAAGCAATAAAAGTCTAGAAAGACTGGGAAAAGGGTCCAGTCCAACAGTCAAGGGAACTGAACAGGCTTATCCGGATAATTAAAAGGTCTTGTCAATCAGCCCCTGAGTTCTGGTAAACATTAGTGCCTGATGTAATGTTAAGATCAAAAAGAGCAAACAGAGCGTTTGGATGTACAAAACAGGATCTCAAGTAGTGGTATAGAGGTGATGCTATTACTGTGTTTTGGGCTAACAAAGACTTTCCTGGAACATTGTCTGCTCTAGGACAGTGGCACTAAGTTGGAGAGTTTAGAGAATGGCCAGTGGAACAACTGAGGGATCAGAACATACTCCTTTACTGTAACATTCAAGGAGACCTATCCATTCATCTTGTCAAAGAAAAGGTGAAAAAGGCTACAGACTAAGCACCTACACAGGAAACAGAAACTTAATTATTTAAGAATTTCTGTCTAGCTAATAAACACCTAATCAAGATAAATTACTGGAAGTTAGAGCTGGATAAATTCAGATCAAAATGTGCACCATATTTCTCAACAAAGAAAAATATTGAACCATTTATACTAACTACCAAGGCTAACGGTGGACTTTTTAATCACTAGGAACTTTTTAAATATCAGTGTTCATGCTATAGTGGATGCTATTTAAATATAGCTACAAGCCTGGGAGTCAAAACGAGAACAGTACATCCCTTTGTTCTCCTTTACATGGCAGATGGGGGTAGGTGACCACAACAGATCGTTCTGATCTTTTAATCTCTGCATCCATGGATAATTTCCCCTCATTTTTTCTTTAACAGATAACCATTGTGCTCTGTTATGGACAAAGTCGTCCTATTGGTTCACAAGGCACTGAAAATAGCACTTATTTTGTCTTTCATTGCAGTTTTGAACTAAAGCCATTATGATAATGGCTCATCAGCTCAACAGTTTTAGGATGTTTATTTGCCTTATTCTACTCCCTCAAGGAAGCAGCCCCACTTAGTTCAGAAAGCGACCTACCTGACTCAGAAATATAGGTCCAGGAAAAGCTCCATCAGCACATATCGCACCTTCCACAGCGCTGTGTACTGTGTTCACAATGCCCTGCTCTAGAACAATCCAGTCCTCTCTTCCCAACAGGAAGACGAAACCAAGACCAAGACAAAACCTCACCACAACAATGCCTTAACAATGGTTATGATCTCTTCATTATTCATTTTCTACTCCTCCCAGTAAAGAGATCTAATCAAAAGTATATTTTTTCCATCAGTAAATACCATGCCTCACTTAGATATTCATCTCAATCACTCCCCTCCAGTAAATCTCTGTATTAACGTGACATCCTGCTGGCGCACAGGAAATCTTGAATTCTCTGCAGATGCTGGAAAGAAGGACAGAAGTTAGTCCTTTATATTTTGTCACTAAATTAAGGATTTGTTGGGAAATGTCTTCCCATAGCTTTAAGCACATCTGTATGCTGACATGAGCAGTTGCCTTGGAAACTAAACTGCTCAAAATGTAATAAGGACAGAGAACATGTTAGCCAACAGCTTCAGAATTGTTCCCATCATTATACAACTACACCACTTGTCACTCTCTACAGTATCAGAGGAACTGCTGCTAAATAATTCTGTCAATGGACGTTTTGTCCACGCAAAACAAGACGGTTCCTCCCAGTAAGGTAGCTTCTACCATTTGTGCACTGATAAGGTTTTGGGGTAGTTTTTTTTGGTTAGAGGGTAGATTTAGGAGAGAATTACCACAGCTCTGGTTATAGCTAGTCATTCGGCACTCTGGTATTGGGAAGGGAGTAAAACCATATAACGATGTTTTCTACGTTCCCCATTCAGGCAAAATGAAGCCACAGTCTTCACTTAAACATTTCAATGTTGCTGACTGTCATTCAAGATGCACACACAGAAGTGAACCAAATGACAGCTGCTGAGGGGAACAACTTTCAGACTTGTGCACGCAAAAAAACCAGAAAAACAAAAAAGGATTATTTGGCAGGTTCATGGTCTTTCTCATTCAATTATAGAAATCGTATAATTTACACCAATAAAAAACTAAATACGAGTTCAGATGATGGCTCAAAACACACCATACTGGCAAAGAAGTCATATTTGTAATACTATTGTGGTTTATTTCAATGTAGGTAGAATGTGATACACACAGGCACTGATACACATATAAGACTAACTTACGAAGAGCCATTCCTCTGACTGATGTAAAATTCTTGCAGTGTTATGTATTTTTAATTATCTGTAATACTTCAAACATGCCCTAAATTTTGAATAAGGGATGCAGAATCCCACATTAGCATGTAAGAGAAGGATTTTCAAAAGCGTTCAAGGTCATCTTTGCTAGAAGACATGTTTTTCACGAAAAAAAAGAAAACATTGCCTTGTTAATAAATGTCTCTGTTTCAGGAGATTTTGCATTAAATTCAGGAGCAGAGTCACTTGTACCCTTCTTTCAAATATATCTCATAGCCCCACAGGCAGGGCAAGGGGGAAGGTGGAGAATCAAATTTGACCTTAGGAGAAATTAATCCATATACCGTGATACCATCAGTGGCAGCGTGGATGCCATGAGAGTTCACAGAAATACACATCCATGTTCTTTTGCTTACTGCTGCTGGGGATTCTGTGTGTAACTCTGTAATTTAGATGCCATAGTTCTAGTAAGAATTGTCTCACCAACATGCTCCTCGAAGACAATTTCTTCTGCCTTCACATCTTTGTAAGTACCATCTGGCACCTCTACAGTTCTTGGGGGAATCTATGACAAGCCTAACTGTAAGACTTGCTTAGTTGTTACCAGTGACTGACTAAACAGTTCAAAATGGCAACTTCCTTCCAAATCAACAGTGTTCAATCTCCCCAAAAGCACTCAAAAAGCAGAGGAAAAAAGGTTAAGCACATAATGCTTGGAGCTTGTTTCCAGCTCATCCCCTTCCTTAGGGCTTAGATGACCCAGGATGTCCCAGGCATCCAGCAGAGCCCCTTGCCTTAATCCACAATACTGCTCTTCAGAAGCAGCTCTTCATTCCTCCTCCTTTACTACATGCTCTATCTTAGAAGTACTCTCTTGGAGTTCTTTTTATAGTTTAATTCACAGTTTCTTTCCTACCATGGTCCAAACAGTCCTCTTATCTCCACATAATCAGTCAAAATAATACACATAATTGTCACAATTAATAAGCAATTCTCCAGCACATTATTTCTTTTTTTTTTTTTTAAATACTTTCAGATCACTAAAGTCAGTCTGTGACAAGACCCTGATCTGTAATGAAGATGTAGAATGAGTCGTCAAGTATGTGTATATGAGATGACTTGATCATGATAATTGATTCTGTATGAGCTTTCTTTTATCTTTCCTGGCCTCCAGCATGGCTGCCAGCTTTACCCCAAGGGACACAGCAGCATCGGAGCAAATTTACCTCCAGACCTTTCAAGTCAAAGCTCTCCATGCAATTACTCATACTGAGCTAACAAGCTTTAAGAAGCGATTTCCTAGTACCTTGTATTAGCCTTCAGACGGTCGTTTGCCACAAGCAAGGCAGCAGCAAGAGTCCTCTTTCGGAAACTCATAGTCTGCACTCTTGGCTGTGTGCACAGTATGGATAAGATCTTTTCGGAAAGGTGCCAGTGTTAGGGAGATTGCTATAAGATGGCATCATAGCAGGGAATTGCGTTGTTTCATGCAGGTGGTGCAGATTAATTATTCAAGCAGTCTGATATGGCAGCTACGCAGTCTCCAAGACTTGCACTCTATGAAGGAAAGGAGGTGGTACAGTCAGGTAACAGTCTGTGGGCTTAGTGGACTCTGAAAATTCTTGTTCCTGTCAAATACTATTTTGTAGACAACTAACACATGAGCTTGGTTTGGTGATAATTATGAAACTTCTCTCTGTAGCATCAGGAAGATGGAGCAAGTACTGGCAAAACAGGTAAACTGCTCAGGGTCTTTGAGTCTTTGTGCCAGTTTTACAGCTCGTCACGATGTAGGTCGAAAACTCATCTCTTTCCTTCAGAAACAGTAGTGAGACAGATTTCTGGATGAAGCTAAAGAATGCGACTAAAAAAGTAACTTAAGAGCATGCAGTGACTTAACATTGCATTTGCACCTCTGCCTAGGGTGATGCCTTGTTCTCTCCCTCCCCAGCTCTCCTACTACCCCCCAAAAAAACAAAACAAAAAGCCTACCACCAAAAGAAGAGATAGAAATAAGCCTCTGACTACTCATTGTTAGAGGACCAATATGCCATTTTAAGTATCCAGTTCCTACAGAGCTTAAACAACAATACAAGCATAGATTTTAAGATTTGCTTAATATTTTCGCTCCTTTTAGACCTTACAAGGAGAGGGTGAGGCAGAGTATTTTGGGGTTTGGCAGGGGAGAGGGGTGGTGCGGGTTGTTTTTACAGAATGAAAGAATTAGAAGTTAAAAGACTACCAGGCGATTTTAAAAACAAATTTATCACACCAGTCAAGAAAGGTTTCAGCTTGTTGTGTGAAGACAGAGCATTGTTAACGCAGGACAGCAAACCTGAAAGGGTAATTCATTGCACCAGTTGTATCAGCTTATTTCAAGCTTTAGACAGTCAGTGCTAGGTGAGATGAATCACCCCTTCCTTTATTCTCTTCTACGTCTGTAGCTCCCTTTTCCTGCCAGAATATAAGGGAAATAGTCCCTGTTTATAACTCATGTAGGGCTGACACTGCTGTGCACTATTCAGCATCTCAGGTTTCTCATGTATCAATCTCTGAGAGTCTCCAGCCTATAGGGAACCAGTAGGATACAGATATAGCTGCTTTTTACAAAACAATAATCCCAAACCAGAAAATCCCAGTAACTGAGTTTTTCATATGTTCATTTAATATTAGTCTACAGGTGTTCTCCCCTACCTCCAAACATGACAAAGGAGAAAAAAAAAAAAAAAAACAAAACACATCAGAGACTTCAAATGGAGGCATCTCTTCAATGACAGTCAACCAGTGAAGCTAGGCTACCCACAGGCCTTTTCAAATGAGGCACAGCAGGTAGCTGAGACAAGCAAAACTTCCATCCACATTGCCATTTTCCTTAGGAAAACATTTAATTTCAGCAAACATACATTCAGATGTGGCTAGCTAATAAATTCCTTGCTGAATTTTTATTATTCAATTAATACACAAATATGTATCTACCAGTAAACACAGATTGAAAGTCAAACATCAATTGTGAAAGAATTCTGTTGCCCTAACTTCTCTGCCTACTAGATTTTCATCAAAGTATCTTAAAATGTCTTATCACTCTCCTTATAGCCACATCTGCCTTTTGCATATTAAAAAATTTCACATATAGAAAGTGACAGCTCTTCGGTTTAGGAGAAAATAATGTCATTGAACAAATTCCTACAGGTTCTACTCCGTGCTTTTATCCACACTGAAACCTTTTCTTACCCTTTCACTAAGTGTCGCAGTGAATTTGCATTCCCGTCTAATCACGGGCCCAATAAAGCACAGTACCGACACCGTCATCTGATTTCTCAGTGAAAAGCCAATGAAGTTTTAAAGTAATAATGGCTCTTCATGGCTTGCTAGGCAAACTGACTAATGGAGCTGGGCTTTGGAAAAAGAAATGCTTCCAATGACACAGAAAGGAAGGTTACAAGATTGGGGATGTATTTTAAAATATACTCACTCGGTGAGAAATTCAGGACAGGGAAAATAGTTTGTCGGACTATTTAAGCTCAGAAGCAGAAATACAGGAAGAGTCCAATCTGCTCATCAGCCTCAAATAAATATGCACAGGCAACAGCAAGAGGGTTTGTTTAGGGACTGCAGATCACGCAATCTATGTTTAAGTAGACAGCATATGATACACTGATTGCAACAAACAGGGTGCAAGTTGTGCCACGGTTGCTAGCCAGTCCTTCAGCTGGAATAACAACTGCATGGTCAATATTTCAGCTTTGCACCACTCCTGACAGCAGGTAAAACACTATAAGCTGGTACTACAGACACCTTGTATTTGAAAGTACCACCCTCAGAAATTACAATAAGAGTACTTTAGTTTTATTTAATTATGTACTCTAGCCCTCAAAGTCAGGGACAGGTACAAAGCAGAAAGCTCCAGAAGAAGAGCGCAAATTAGAAATAACACCAAAAAGTTTTGCTTGATGCCACCTGATGAGCAGGGGCAGTCTGGGCAGGCAGATTACACCCAGTGCTTACACCCTGGGACCCACATTGCTCATCCTTGCTCAAGGCTCAGTGAGCCGACAGCTGGCTGGCCGTCAGCAATCAGCTCCAGCCCATTCCTGATGAGATTTTCAAATGACCCATTATTGCAAGAACTGCTGCATTTCCACAGCATAGTCCTGGATGGAAGTAGATAAACCGTGTGTCTTTTACAGTATGACTGTAGAATAACACGTGTCACCATTTAAGGCTGGGCTGGCAATTAAAGCAGGTGGCAGACGCTCTCTATTAACCCCTTCCTTCCCTAGAAAGGAAAGGAAAGGAGAAAAGGGAGAGAGAGTTATGGGTTGGAAAATTTTAACTACTTGAATAAAACAAGAACAATGGAAAAGCGTATAACAATATTAATACTAATAATACTAATAACAGAAATAAAAATATACAAATCCAATATTGAGGTTCCCAATGATGATCACGGAATTGCGTGCCCTTGTGGCTCACACCGCTGACGCAGCAGGGCGGGTACCAGGATGTCCTGGACTGGACTCGGCAGCAGATCGGAACCGGATTTAGGAATACATGGATTAGGATCGGAGGCAGCAGAACGAGCAGAGTCCTACAACGATGTTGGTCATGGAAGAAGAAGGGTCGACCCCCGTGACCCCTTAGCTTTATACTGAGTATGACGTGTATGGGATGGAATACTTTGTTGGTCAGTTTTTGGTCACCTGTGGAGTGGCCGCAGTGGCTGTCCCTGGGGGTGGAGTAGCCACAGTGGCCTGTTCTTTCCACTCCTTCCCACAGATGTAACCCTTTTATGCCTTTTCACTTGCGGACCACAAGAGAGCCAGCAGTGACCCTGGTTCCCACTGGGATAAGTATAGACATAGGCCTTTCAGAAATACCGATCCTGCCGTTACCTTGCTATCACCTATAAACATCAAGCGTCATCAATTCTACAAGCAGACACTGTCTGAAAAACATGTAGTCAACCTCAGAAAGTGCAGTTATTTAGAAGAAACTTAACTGAAGGAAAATTACGGAAAGGAGAATTAGTCCTGTTTTAGTCAAAACCAGGACACACGACAGTATGTTTCCAGGCAACATCTTCAGAGTTCATGTGAATGCTCAGCAATGAGCAGTGTTGCAATCTCTTATGGGTGCTGCCACTTCAGGTCCTGGTGGAGCTAGGCACTTAGTGATGCGAGACACTCCAGACCAAACACAATCCAAGTTCTTGCCAGTGAAAACCTCTCACCGACTGACTGACCACCTTCACCACTTCAGACCCTACAGCAGAAAATCAGAGTTGAGAAGAAGGCATAGTTCTTTCCTCCTCTAGAGGGAAGAGGAACTTTTTGCTTACAGAAAGTAGGAAAGGGAAATATTTAGGGACTTCAGGAGTGTGAGTGGATGTATCCCCTCTTTCTTTTCTTTTTTTTGCAGGACTGACAAGAAGATAGGGATCTTCTGATGTTCCTCTGCACAGTACATCTGGGAAGGGAAAGAACAGAGCTTGCTGCAGCCACCTCCCAGCTTCAAAGAGCTCCAAAGCGCAGCAGAAGTTATGAGCAGCACTGAACTGAGGTTAAGTGGCAATTTTTTTTTCCTGGGAAAGAAAACATTACATAGGTATGCAGGTGTTGGATTAGAGCTGGATAAATCGTACTGGATGAATTTGTGGGACAGAATCAGTGCTGGGGAACAGGTTTGCAGCTCCTACTGTCAGCAAACAGCAAGAGTTTCCACAAGAAGAAACAAGCCACTGCAGACTGCAAGAGCAGGAGTATCAAGACTTTTGTAAGGGTCACAAATGTAAATGGCAGTTAACTACCTCCAACTTTTTTTTCCCCCCTTTTGTTTTAATATTATTATTATTTGACATTATTAACATGGAATCTAAACCCCAAAATACATTATTTCAATGGTGCACAGTTAGGAAAGTGTGCACCAAATAAAGGTCAGGCACTACTCAGAGGAAGAGGGGAAAATCTAACATTTCTGTGGTATTCATTTGTCATGATGCAACGTCTTCCTTTAATGGAAAACCAGAGCAATATATTAGATATGTCTCAACTTTGGGATGTTCATAACAACTATAATACTTCCAGTATAGCTCTTTGTTGAAAATTTGCATGGAGGAGATAAAGATCTCTGATATAATAGTGTAATTATAATGTAGAAAAAATATTTCAAACATTTATGAACAGAAATACACTCCCAAGTGTACACTGCCTAGTTGCAACAATTTGTTTTTTCCAGATACTGAAGTGGCAGGTAGGAACTATGAACTCCTATGTTGCCGGGTACATAAGCACTTCATGGACAACTCACAGAAATACCATCCTTACAGTATTCCCAAGACCTGTGTTGGGCTTCCAATACCTCAGAACCAGCCAAGTTTGACTTCATTGCATTTTTTTGGCGATTACACCTTTAGGGACAAAGGAAACAAAACATTATTGATGTGGCAAGGGAAGTGAAAACTGTATGCAAGAAGAAAGCTCCTGGTAGACAGGGAAAAATTGTGAATACAGGTGTAACCTCAGGTGTACTCAAGGAAAGCAAAACCTTGGCCAAGACTAATGAGGCATTTATCTTCCAGAGTAGAAGTCTCTGTATGATGTCTCTGAAGTACTTCATCAAATCTCTCAGGAACAGGGTCTGAAATGACTAAATACACTCAATGGAGTATCTGAGCAATTAAGAGGAAACATGAAGAACTGGGGGGAGGGAAGGATGTACCTTAAATACCACCTCTGCCAATCTTAAGTGCTTCACTCTGAGCATTTATCCACAAGCCAGTCTTTCCAGAAGGGGAAAGAAACAAAATAGTACTTCTTTTTAATCATCAAAGGTAGTAGACAAGCAATATTGTAATGATTAAAGGAAATACTTCCCTTTCCTCAGGAAAGTGCTCCAGCTATCAGGTCGAACAGTTCTGGGCAGCAGCACTTAACCCCACAATGAAGCTGTTTCGCTTTGCAAAGCACACCACAGATCTTTATTAGTTTAGAAAGCCAGCTAACATGAAGGATCATAATTTTCTAGCCCAGATATTAGCATAGTCAAGAGCAAGTAAAACCTAAATGTCACTTACTATAACCATGTTATGCTTTTGTTATTAATTTATAGTTTGGTAACCCTGTGGCGCTCTGGTCATGCACAAAAATGTAAATCATCTAAGCTGAGAGAGAACTGTGTTGAAAAACTGAAGATCAGGTGTTTTGGTTTTTTTTTTTTAATTGTCCTTAGATCTTCAAGCAAGTATCTGATTTTCACAGTTGCAACTCATGACTCATCCATCAAACCACAAAGAGAAAAGCAGTGTCATCATAGGTCACACTGTGTAATTACGTGGTATGTTCACTCCAGAAGTCTCCCTGCCCTTACAGACCTCTGCCTCCAATCCACCACACAGCTCACCCCTGACACAGCCTTATTCGTAAGGAGCCCATGGGACACCTTCATCTCTTCATTCTCCTGTAACTCTTATTAAGCAGCCTTTGAAATTAACTTTCAGTTAAACACTCTCCTGTTACTATAAGAGGCTGTTAACAAATCACCTGGAAGTGCTTAGCCCTCAGTATCAAGTCTGCAACATTTGACATCCATGACATGGTAAATTCAGTTTTGCTTTTTTCTAAGCAAGGTAAGGAGCTGATAAAAGGCTGATACCAAAGCATTGACTCATACTGGAGTACTATTTATAATGCTGAATTAAAAAAAAAAAAAAGTATCTAAGACATCTCAAAGACTGATTTCTTTTAAAATCAAAAAAGGACGGAAAAGACAGCTATTTTAAAAACTGCTGGTAAAGTGAAAATCCTGTTTGCAGTTCACTTCCTGGCAGAAGTCTAAAAAAGATGAATGACAAGAAAGTGAATAATTCTCTCCAGTCTTACTAATGGCAAGGTAATGCAACTTACTGCAAGACCCTCATGAATTTTTTAGAGGCACTGACATGGACTTGTTTCCTCCAACATTAATGTAACCTAATTACTGATATTCCAGGTGTAGACACTTACACAGGTGACCCCGAAATGTAACAGTACCCTCCCACACACACCTTTTCCTATTCCTCCACCCTCCCCTATTTTGCAATGCAATCTCCAGCAGAGACAAGCTCTTCACTGTGGTAATAGCCATAATGAAGAACAAGAATTCTCCGCATAAACTGCCTGCCTTAGACTGAGCTGTAGATTAAATACTCAGAGTTGCTGATACTGTGTTTATTAGTTGTGTACAGAATTATTCTACATGCATTTCCTTACTCATTTTTATTTCCAACTGCCTAACCCCATGAAGGGGGCAGCCTTAACGAGAGCACAAAGCTATTGATAACACCCTTTGAGCAGAGGTATCAATCAGAAGACAGCAACTACTGTTAAAATGCTTCACCTGTATCTAAATGTGAAAGTACTGGCAAACAGAACTGATGATCTCTAAAACCCTGTAAGAAAGAGCAACCTAAGATCACTCTGAAAATGCAGTACAGCCGTACTGAATGTTAAACTGAGATGGGAGGTTCACACAAACTGCCATGAATGGACAGGGGTTATATATTTCAAATAAGTCACAGAATCATAGAATGCTTTGAGTTGGATGGGACCTTTACAGATACCTAGTCCAAATGCCCTGCCATGGGACAGGGACATCTTTCACTGGATCAGGTTGTTCAAAGCCCTCTCCAACCTCGCCTTGAACACTTCCACAGATGGGGCATCCAAAGTCAGATGTGAGTAGTTTGAAACACGGTGCCTCAAAACTGACTGGTGAAGGATTTTGCGCCTTCAGTCAACACACACACAAACCCAAACAATGTTATGCAATGTGTTTTGGAGGTCAGAGCAAAGAGACTCAGAATTGTAACCTACCGAAAGCTACTGATGTCCTCTTCCTTCCTAAATCTAGGAGGCATTGGGAAGCAAAAGGGCAACAACAGTATCTTAAGTTGCATAAGACTCTCTTCTTTTTTTTTTTTTTCCTAATGAGGCAAATAAGGACAGAATATGGAGCAGACACTGTCCTCCAAAATACGTAGCTCATTCGTCTATTTTTCATCTCATTCCTGAATTAGTATATACCTCATTCTGGGACTTAAAATTACATGAAAGCTTCTCTATTAAAAAAAAAAAAAAAAGTTGTTTCTGATTAGCCCTAACATCTCCTTTGCTTCAGAGAAGAGTGCTTTCTGTTCAAAGCAAACGATCTATTATTTCACAGCCAACACCGTGTATATTTTTGTTTTGGCTCATTAACCTGAGCTGGGCAAGCTGTAAATAGAAAGCTCTGTTCTCATTGATTCATTTTTAGAATTAAAACAATGGATTTGAGAAAAGAGGCAAAACGTTTATCATTAGCAATGAATCACTCCAGCGAGTATTTAAAAGACAAATGTTGCTGAAAAATAGTCCTATGATAACACACTGTGAATAGTCTGAATTTTATTCACAGGCTTACTTTTAATACTAAGAGCCAGATGCTGCCTGTTAGAAAAATGTACTTCAGCCAAAACTGTCATCATCTTGTATATGTTATAATGACAGCAGAATTCCTACCAGATTATGCCCTTTGATTTTCACATATCTGTGTGCACAGATCTGGGCGTGGGAAGGACTTGCAGATTCGCAGTTTGGAAAAACCAAACGTGGTAAGGTAAAATCTACTCCTGAAGCTGACATTAGATGAAGCTTCTGTTTTCCTAGACAAAAGCCACTAACTTCCAAGGCAAAACTGATAACTCCTGATGAAGTTGTTTCAGGGAGGAAAGAGTATGCTACTGTTAATCAAATGTATCTCAAGCTAACCAGGATTGTCTAGGAGGGTAGAATTTGATAACAACCCTGCATACTGTTGTGCTATATTATCAGGGCAGAACTCACCCTTCCTGGCTGACACACACAAGGCAAATTTATGAAATGGGGGGAGCAACTCAAGCTTTATGAATCCTCTAAAAGATCTCTCTTTCACACCTGAGTTCCCTCCCCATCAGCAGACAAACAAAAGTTTGTCAACAGTAAATTACATAAACGTAGCAAGTAAACACTTTTATGTATCACAAAATAGTTGAACTATGGCATAATGTGAAATTTTTATTCATAAGATGACACATCTACTACCATATTTATTTTTCATTACTATATTGCTTTTTACACGAGCAGCAGTGCAATCAGTTAATTATGAAATAAAGGTCAGAGGAAATCTTACCACAGTCTCCTAATGCACATTTTCAGAACTGACTCAGATATTGAGGAAACCAAGGACTGAATCACGTTCAACCATTTTTGACTTAGGATCTGAACCAAACAGAGTCTACAACTTACAAGTTAAGCCCTGCCAATATTAAATACGCTCAGATGGGTAACTCATATAAGCAATGAACTGCAACTTTATTGAGCAGTTTAGAATCACAGCATCATAGAATTCTTTAGGTCGGAAAAGACCTTTAAGATCAT
>NW_009613295.1:0-28187 GCF_000690535.1 Cariama cristata | reverse complement strand
GATGAAGATATTATACAGTACTGGTCCCAGCACTGACCCCTGAGGGACACCATTTGTCATTGATCTCCATCTGGACATTGAGTCATTGACCACTGCCCTCTGGATGCTACCATGAGCCAATTCCTCATCCACTGAACAGTCCATCCATCAAATCCATATCTCTCTAATTTAGAGGGAGGGATGTCGTGGGGGACCATGTCAAAGGCCTTACGGAAGTGCAGATAGATGACATCTGTATCTCTTCCCTCGTCCAAATTTAATCTCACTGCGGTGTCTTTTCAAAGGTCACGGAGAGCAGCTTGGCAACTACACCAGCCAATACCCTCAGGGCTCTGGGGTGCATCTCATCAGGTCCTATAGACTTAAGTATATTCAGGTTCCTCAGGCAGTCATGAACCTGATCTTCTCTTACAGTGGGAGGGACTTTGCTCCCCCAGTCCCTGTCTTGCAGTCCATCCACTCAAGAGGTGTGGGAAGAGAGGTTGCCAGTGAAGACTGAGCAAAAATATTGTTGTCAGCTTTCTCCTTGTCCACTGTCATCAGTTTGCCAGTCATGTTCATCAAGGGGGTACATTTTCTTTGACCTTCCTTTTCTGGCTGGCATACCTGTAGAAGCCATTCTTGATATTCTTTGTGCCCCTTGCCAAGTTCAGCTGTTGCCCTGTCTTGGTGGGAAGAGAGGTTGCCAGTGAAGACTGAGCAAAAATATTGTTGTCAGCTTTCTCCTTGTCCACTGTCATCAGTTTGCCAGTCATGTTCATCAAGGGGGTACATTTTCTTTGACCTTCCTTTTCTGGCTGGCATACCTGTAGAAGCCATTCTTGATATTCTTTGTGCCCCTTGCCAAGTTCAGCTGTTGCCCTGTCTTGGTTTTCCTGACCCTTGGACAAAGTCCTGAACGACCTGATTGTACCTTGAACAAGGGGTTTGACTACATGAATTCTGGAGTTTGCTTCCAGCCAACATTTCTACTCTTATTTTCAGTACACACCTCGTAGTTCTTGCCAAGATTTGAGAATGAGAAGCGGAAATTCAAGCAACATCTTCAGAAAGAAGAACAATTTTTTTTCATAGGATAAAACTAAAAATGAAAAGCACTCATCAAGACAGAGAGAAAATATCAGGTACTTGTGAAAAGTTATGCACATACGTCGGACCTAGGCTAACTACAAGTCCTTTTTTCTTTTTGTGAGTCAGATTCATGCAACTTCACAATTGCAAGGTTTGATTCAATCAGCTGATACTATGTTTGAGTCAAAGAGGTCTGAGTTAGGTCCTACATCTAAGATGGAAATATGTAAACACAAAAGAAGATAAAAGGTAAATATTACATATATTTTAGAAGAATTGGCTTCATGTTATGTCTTGTTGAGTTACTGAAAATGGACACTTTTCAAAGTGAAAGCCTGACTGCATATTTCTGCAGTTCTCAGTGCTGAGAGGCACTGAGGCATCCTTGAGGCTGACTACTGGGAGTTCTGGAGTATAAAAATAACCAGAGAAGTGCACATTTGATTAACAAAAATAAACACCTCAGTAACTTCTGAACTGTGAATCAACAAATGAACACTACTTAACTGTAAAAGATTGAGTTCTAAATGAAAAATATTTGCTGAATTTCTGATCGCCCAGGAGAAATTTGCATTGCAGATAAGACTTTGAAAGGGTCATATCACTTTTTGCATGTGTTTCAACACTGCTGAAACTTAATTTATGTACTGTCATTGGAGAGAGGGAAGTATAATGGATTTTTAATTATTCAAAGTTCCAAAGAGCAAATGGAAGGTAGTCTAGTTTCTAGACAAAGCGGAAAGAGAATTAGGAGTTATAAAGAGCAAATTACACAGTCATGCCTTATTAAAGTTTTCTTGGTTATGTGGCATTCCTATATTTTAAAAGGTATACATTCATTTCTTGATTCACTCTCAGGGTACAATGCTTTATCACATTTTTAAAAACGGTTAACAAGGTTGTATGTGCCAAATTAACTCTGGTTTATTTATATTCGCACATACTTTGAGTAAGTAGGTTGGTGTACCATACAAAGGCAACAAAGCCCTGCTGATAGACCTAGTTTTTCTGTCTTTTCCAGTTCCTTGACTAAAGAAAGTAGAAAGTTATTCACATACTTTCATTAAATTCTTCATTCTCAGATCATGTAATAAAGTATGCCATTAATGGGACTTTCAAGCTTAAGTTCTTTCAGTAACTGCTAGAATTTAGGGTGAGAAGTTAAAGGGTCAAAGTTTCTGATAAGTTGGCTTTGGCAAATTTTTGCATTGGTGTGGTTTTGGATCTTAAACACTTGTTCAGTGATAGATGATTAGAAGGCAGATAGTCGTACTTTTCTGTATCTCTTTCTGTTTCTTCCTGTTCACTAAAAATGTGATCCAACACCTATTAAAGTCACTAAAAGTCTTAATTATGTCAATATGGATTTAAACCACCACAGCACGCTGAGCATTTTTCCTCCTTGTATCTAGCAGAATTTTGTCACGAATACGAAACTTAGTTTTTCGTGATATTCTCACTTCTCCCCACACACACCTTTCCAAGTCTTCCATGTCTCATTTTTTCTCTTTTCATCCTGGTTGCCATTAAAGACACATTTGATACGGATTTTTGTTAAAGTGGGTAACATTAGAAATGTTCATCTAAATATAGTAAATTTTGTTGAGTAGACATAGTTCAGCTGAACTATTTTGATAATTTGAGTTTTAGAACAAGTCTGGACATCTTAGAAGAAGAGATTTTCTTCAGAAATTTAGAATTGTTCTGCTTTTGGTTTTGAAATACTGCAACAAACCCTGTTGGTGTTTCATCATTTGCAGTTCCATCTGGAACGCATAAGGAAAATTTGCATACATAAAAATAAAATGTTATTTGAATATTTCAGACCGTCGTTAAATGTTTGGTCTAATTTCTGGTTTAATCATAGATGAAACTCAAGTGGTGTTGGGAGATACTTAGATTTGGACAGGTTTATATCTAATTTTCATCATCAGGTTAACTGTCTTCTCTTTGGAAAAGGCAATAATTAATAACACTGCTGCTTTTGGTCATCTTTATGGGAAAGTGATACAAGAAGTAAATGGATTGGATTTAAACACCTGTGATGCCTTATAATAGGCTTTAGAGGGCTACAAGGAATGAAAGGTAAGACTTCAAAGTGAAAAAGTTTGCATGTAGCTACTGTCGATAATTTATATGATTCAGTGCAGAAATTTCCCTGGTAGAACATAAGACTGGTTATGGACTTCCAAACTGAGTCTCTATATGGCAGTGACAGCTATGCTGGAGCCATAAAGGAAATGAAATGTATTTTTATTACTGTGCTAAAAATTTCAAAATAGATTGGTTTCACTGTTTTTCAGAACATTACTTTATTGTGTTTCACAGCAGAAAAATTCACAATGGGACCTTTTGAAGACCCTTGGTGTCTGGAGAGCTTGGGCACAATTTAGAGGGCTTGCAATTGAGCGGTCTGTGATTCCACCAAAGGAAACCTGTTACTTCCATTATTTTGAGTTATTAGTGTTTGGTTCCTTTATTTTTTCTAATACATACACAATGTATGATGCAGTTGATTTCTTTTCTCAAATTAGATTTAACTGTAAATGATAGCAGTTTCCCCAGAAATGTCCCATATACCACAGAGACTATGGCCATGTCTGCTATCAATAACATGAAGTAATATCTGAAACACTCCAGGGGCTACTAAAAGAGGAAACAACATCTACAGTATTGAGCTCTTAAACCAGAAAAATCTAAAATGGCAACATCATAAAATCTACCTCTGTGAGTAATGGCAGACATGGATACAAGTCTCAGACCCAGCTTTAAATGTAACGTATTACTTCTGCTCCTGCCATTCCCTGGTGACTGCTAGTACTCTCTGCGGGATGGAGCATGCAAGCTACCAAGAATTTGTGTTTGCTACTCTTGGCAAACTGTCTGTGAGAGCAACAGATAAAAAAGGAAATCAGGCACGTACCATTCAGTCTTGTGGAAGTTTTCCAGGAGGTATTTCGATCTGCAAACAGGGATTCCCTGCTCTGAGGGAAAAGTATGGGAAGACGTTTGCCTGTTCAGGAAATAGTGCTGGAGACTGGGCCTGGGGAAGTTCTTTGAGGATAAAAAAATGTCAGTTTCTTCTAAAGTTCAAGATGATAGCAGGTAAGTGTAGAGAGGAGAAGTTGAGAACATTTACGCACAGTAGTGAAAAAAGACCTTTTAATCAAAATGAATATTTTTTTATCAGCTTGAATTGTTTCAAGCAAAACCACAGAATCTGAAGGCTAATGTATTTATCCTCACTTCTGACCATTTTTGTTACTTCCTGCAACGTCACAAGTAAAAAACATAACAATGAAAGAAAGAAAACAAAAACCAAAGCAAAACAAAAAAAACCTGAAAGCGAACAAACAAGCCTCTCCAGGGGAGCATGAAAACTCATCAACCTTTATGGTAAGTTTCGAGAAAAAACTAAAATTGCTTTAGGAAAAATGCTTTATGATGTTATTTTTAACACTCCTAAATTGGAATATCTTCTGGAATAGTTTTGCAGTCATATTATATTCTTGTCAGCTGAAGCCCTACTGTTACTAAATGTGGCAAGCATTTACCTTGCAGGTGCACGGAGACTAGAAAAATGAGAACCAGCCTAATGCAGTCAGTATGGACTATTAAAACGAGTAGCACCTCCCACACATGTTGCAGCTAACCTCAGAGAGGTGAAAATTGGATTTCCTTATACAAATATTTGTTGTTACAGAATAAAGCCAAGAGAGATCTGTGAATTAGATTGCCATCATCCACTGGTTTTAAAATAAAAGCACGGCTGAATAATAAGCAAGTTCTTTCAAGTCCTCACTTGAAAACCCAAAGCCTCTCTGATGCAAAAAATGAAAAGGACAGCTATTTTAAAATGGTTCCATGAAAGTGTATGAACAGACTCCGTAGCTGCTGAATTCTGCTCCCAGTGAAGAGACTGACTTGCACACATGGGGCTATTCTACAGGCAAAGGAGTAGCCAGTGAGAGTTAGACTTTTGTATTCAAGATTAAGCAGGTTTTCTGGAGATACCTAAGTGTGGTGAACATATATTTTCACCTGATTCTGATTTCCTTTTCTGATCTGGTGTTTCCCAGGGGGTATGTGACCCTTTGGCTATTGTTTTTTCAAGAGTAAGGCTCTTCTTCTTCTTTGATGGGAAAAAGGTCTTTTGATGTGGGTCTTCCATGCCCTTTAGATATAGTTGGTTTGCTGGGTGATGTGTACTGAAAACTCATGCCAGTTATAATCAGAAATTGTCCAGTCTGAACCTGAGAATCTCCCCAGTGTAAGCCAGAACAGTTCCATTGACAGCCATAGTTATGACAAATCAGTGTTATCGCCACAGGTCTTCAGTGTTACGTCACTGTCATGAGGACCACAATTATTCTCTTTTTCAGCAGATTGACAAGATTTATTCTCCTTTATCTAGTCACAAGTTAGTTATGCTACTTTAACTAATAACTGAAGGTTTTCTTACTGACCTCAAGAAAACTGATGCAAATTAAACAAGGGGAACATAAATCATGTTGTAGATGAAACCCTTGTGCTGGTTAGATCAACAGATTTGCTATCAACTACAGCAGGGTTGAGATGTCCTGCTTTAAAAAAAAAAGCTTATAGAAAGAAGTCAAGTAAAAAATATGTCTTAATCTTCTTTTTGACATCGCTTGAATATTAACCAAAGGCATCAGAGAGCCTTATGACATATAATTGACAAAGTTTTTGTCTTTTTGTCTGCACTCTTGGAAGAAAACCCAACTGACTGTGTTAAGTCTCTTGCTTTTTGGCAAAATTTACAACATGGTCTGAAATAGCATTTATAAGATAACCAAGAGGATTTACTGACCAAGGTCCATATCCCTGCCTGGATTTTTTTGCAGTTCTGATCAGGACAGAGAAACAGACATCAGGATCAAGAAGCTGTCATACCAAAGCTGTTTTCAGTGTGTTGTAATTACAAATTCAAAGTGTGATGCTATTACAGGGTCTCAGTAGATTATATTTAATCAATTGTATGTCATGGTATGAACAGAGAACAAGCTTTAAAAATCTGCTAACTGAAAACCTAGAAGATCTAGGCAATCTACAGAAATATTTATAACCAAAAATACAGACAGAATGCTTATCAACTTGAAGTACCCAAAACCTCATGAACAGAAATCCACAGGAAATTGACTAACTCACACCAGAAACATGATAAGGCACGCTGAAAGGTGGGATTACATTGACTAAAGGGCCTTAGGAACGCCGTCTTTCTCTACAGCATTGGGTTGAACTTATTCATTTGCGCACCACTTGGTACCACATCTGCAAGATGGTCAGCACTTTCTCTTTTGCAGCATTGTATGTGTAAAATAGCCATAGAAAGGGAGATAGTGCAAGAAGAAGATGACCCTTCTTGCAGCTCAGAAGGCAGGGTGGTACCTGCCTTGTGGTGGTGTACAAGCTCCAAAACCTACCATCTCTGCTGCTGCTATCCACACAGTAGTCTGGTCCAACAACAGTTCAGGGACAATGACCCTTCTGTCAGTAAGATCTGTTCCTTTTTCCGCTAAAAGTAGAACTTTATGGTCTGGGGACAGCAAAAGGAACCATAGAGCAGATTTCCAGGTGTTCTGAGTCTTCTGCTTTTCCAATGGTGCTCTCAGTGGTTTGGAAGAGATGTAGATCCTGTTAGATTTCTTTCTTTGAGATCACAGTGTGACACTAACTAAAGGACGACATGGAGGTGCCAACATCATGCTTTCACTGAAAGAAATCCATGAAAAATGGATGGCTGACAGAAGAGGGCTTAGTACAATGAAAATTCAAAATTATATGGCAATGAAATATATTTAATGTAGAAAGTCTCTAAGAAGCTTCTTAGAGTTAGGAAGCAACACATTTCCATTGCTTTAATGTAGTCTGACAATAAAATTCTCCATTAGACTGAAAAATAGAAAAACTTAATCTAAGATATTAACAGAAACCTTGTTCTTGACAGTCAGCTGTGATTAAACAGATGTTAGGGAGCAAAGTCTTTGACAAATACCTCTGACAGCTAATTATTATTTTCCTTAAAAGTTTCCTTTTTCAAAGCAAGGTCAATGCAGGAAGATATGTGAAAATGAATAAAAAGAATGAGCTGTCATTTGACAGTCTTTACTATAAAATTAACAATATGCATTTATGTCAAGGTTAAAACAGCACAAGTGTAACACATTAGGTAAGCATCTTGGTTAATTTCATGTTAAACTTTACAGTATAAGTGTCCACCCCCAAGTCCTAGACCATAAATTGCAACCATGAGTAGCATTTATGTGCTTTAGAATGTAGAATGAATAGGACTGATAGGATAACACCTAGCCTAATAGCACAGAAGTATGTTAGACACTGGTTATTTATGGTGTTGACATTGTATATGTTAAAATATTAAAAATTTCTCATCAGCCCAATAGGTAAGTCATATTTTAAGTGATACAAAGAAAAGGGATAAATATTTTACTTTTCCATAGGTCTTTAAAATTATATATGAACACATACGCACATGGGTAATTCCTTCCAAATGAATAGTTTTAATACTTTATTTTACAAAATCATTAACTATTTTTCATTTATAGCTCTGTGTATGTACAAATGAATAAAACAGGTCAACATCTACCCATAGATTGTATAGACTCTTCATCAGCACCCTGAAGAAAAGAACAATACTATTAATAAGATGCAGGATTGAAATTACGTATTTTTGTGAATCTTTGTGCTACTGTAAATGCTGTCAAGGGAAATGTAATTATTAATCTTATCAACATAAAAGATTTTGTATGAATGCCAGCAAACAAGATTTGGCAAGGATTCTGCTTCTCATGGATTGAAACTATGTCCACTCTTCCCATCAGCCCTTTTGATTTAACAAGTGAAGATGTACTATACTTTCTGACAGTGTCATGCAAGAAACTAACAAAAGGCGTAATTTCAACCCGCCAATGAAAAATAGCTTGTTACCTTAAAAATAGTTTCTAAAAATCATAGTAAAGTCGCAATTAAACACTTTGAATGTTTTAAAATTACATGCCTGACAAATGCTTCTTCATCTGGTGCAAAACAAAATGATAAATAATTTATTTCAAACTAAGCTTTATAAAAAATTGATTAGTTTTGCTAAATATTGTGGCATCATATTATACAGAAATGTCAGAACGAATAGTTAAATACATACTTCTTATGAATAAAGATACTAGCTGCTGACCCTCTGAACTAGCACATCTACAAAGAGCTGAAATCTTTCTGCATTGAAATTTTATCTGAGACATTCAGAGTGACATCACCTCACTTACCTTAAAGTGTCTCCAGCATAGCTGTAACATTTAAGCTAGAGTATCTAGACCTTCATTTTATTCTGTCAAGACCTACTCAATGACATCCGTGGCCTCCAGAGGTTTATTCATTCCACTGTGATGCAGAATATACATTTGATCAGATAATTGCATCCTAAGCTCATCTGACTAGCTAATCTGCTGTAATGGAGACCTAGATGTGTTACTGACATGTAGAGGTCTACTTTGAAAATGCCTAAAGTTAATGGACCTACCATCCTTGTTGTAGATTTCACAAAATTCTCCAAGAAGGGAGAAGCGGAATGCAGAGGAGACCAGCCTTTTTTCCTTTGTGGCAGTAGCCAAGCATGATTATATACCACTAGTCATCACGAGAGTGACAATTGCAAAAAATGACAATACAGATGTCACTTTGTTTTAGCACTAGTATACATCAGCCTATTAAAGTAGGTCAACACCAGCATTCACACTTCGGACTGGTGAATGTAAGGAAGAGAATAAAATGAGCTCTGGATCTTGACTGCTAAAAAATAGTTTCAACAGAGAGCGCATAATTAGAAGTTTCAACGTAAGGCAGTATAAAATAAATATTATCTAAAACTCTTTTTCTTGGAGAGCTTTGAATCGTGAACTTTCTTCTAAGTAGTGAAAATGTTAAATTTAGGATAATACTTCACATCTCAGACAAAACACAGCTGATCTTGTCAACCAAAACAATATGAGGCCAGGAGTACAAAGATCTGTCTCAGGAATAGCAAGCAATTGGCTTTTGTGTTTGCTACTTTGTGCTTAAAATAAAGGATAGTGCTAGATTATAAGGCTACATTTTTAAACAAATGTAAAAATGATCCAACTTAGAAGGAGAGCAAATATAATGGATTAAGATTGCATCAAATGAATGGTTATCCTGCAGGAAACATTATACTGAAAATTGTGTAGTATTTCTCTCTCTAAATATCTTTGTTCTGAGAAAATCTATAGCTTTAACTATAAAGAAATCAGTAACAAAGAAAGGAGAATATGAAAAAAAGGAAACCCTATCAAAAAGCATTACTAATATTTAGGAAACAAGATATTTAGTACTGGAATGCAATCATATATTGTACATATTTTATATGGAATTAAATATATATAACTATGTGTGTTTATATGTGTGCATACTTATTCTCTTTTGAGATGAACCCAAAAAATTTCACCCTTTGATTTTAAACTGTATGAAAGACAGGTAATGGAAGCAATAAAGAGAATATGTACATTCATAGAAGTAAATTAAGCGATGACTAGAACATACATAGGTACTAAGTCACACTTCTTTTTGCAGACATAATAGTTTTCCCAATGGAGAAGAAACATCTGGTACTTAAGTAGCAGGGTTCTTGATGTTCACATACTTCTTCAGACATCTCTAAATGACAGAAAATGAGCAGAAGTGACAGACTATTCAGAATCAATACGTACTGTGTGCAGTGAAAACTAACACAAATGAAATAGAAGCACCCCTGCAACAGAGAAACCAAAGAAAACTTGATTGAAGATGTAATTGCAGGGTATAATGTTTGCATTTGCATTTTGTATACTCATACAAAATATCCTCCTGGCATCCTATTCATTCTCTGGCTGGAAAAGTATTGATGATTTTGGTGTAGAAGCTGAGTTCCATAGTTTGAAAGAATAATTTGCATCCTGAGGAAAGAGGACTCCTTGTAAACGTAACTACATAGGACAGATCTGCAGTTATACTCCTTTGGTGCTCATCTCTGGTGTAAGCAGAGCATCAGAGAGGGAGAGGGACAAGTAGATTTTTTAGTCCTGAAAGTTGTCTCCAATTATGATTATTAAAGATTGTTTGTAAAGAATCATTTGTGAACTGTATGGTTACATCTATACCATTTAATTAAACAATAAGATTGTTGTGCCATTATTCTGTTCTGCTCTGTTCTATTCTGTCCTATCCTATTCTAGGAACAGTATCAAAATAGGGAGGTTTTTTGCTCTGAAACAGGTAGGAAAGGAGAAAAATCCCAGTATAGTAAAAAGATGCAAGCCTTTCACAGCAGTCGGCTACAGCTACTCTAGTAAATCACAGGTCCCTTGGACCATTGACTGACAGAGAGGCTGATGATACATGCAATAGCACATATCTATGTTAGTAAACTCCTGTAGCCCGCACAACAGGGTAGCCATAACCAAACCGACTGTTGTGAGTGGGCTCCGGTTCACGCCAGCTGTGAACCATGACTGGGAATTGTTTAGAGGACAATTAGTGGACAGTCTTTTCTAGGGACTAAAATGACCTCAATTTCCCCATTTTGCAGAGGAAACTGTTCCAAGGACTATTCACATAAGCTTACCTGGAGACAGCTTTCAGGACTTGGGAGCCTGCTCGGTTTGCTTTGTCACAGTCCCCCAAACTGCTGTTGCTGCCTTTTAGACCTTTCTATCATCTGGTTTGCTCATATTCATTGTGCATCCACTGTCCTCCTCTTCAGCTCTTCTGCAATTTTTTTTTACTTTTCCTGTTGCTTCTTCACCCTTTCTACATGATAGTAACATTGCTTCTGCTGCTACTGCTTGTCGGCACTTGCCACCAATTTTTGTTGTTCATTCTTAGCAGAATTGTGCCACCATGTCAGGAACTGGATGATCCCATCCTGAGCCGTTCTTGTGTCTACACAAGTAGTCTTTAGTAGAAAGAGAAGAAACGCTCCACCTGGCCTTGTGTGAAACTGCTTAGGTTTGATCTATTAGCTGAGACTCTTTGGGGCAATTTCATGTTGCACCACACTTCATGTCATGGCTCGCAGGGATGCTGCTCACTGGAAACCTCTGTCCTGGGAGATTATTAAAAAATTGACATTACAATTCAAAGCAGTCTAAATAAGCTGGATATCTGAGAAAACCTAACAAACTGAGTGCCTTAACAGTCATGGGGAAAAAAAAAAAAAAAAAAAAAGAAAGAGAGAAAAGGAATAACTCCTTTCTGTGTTGTATAGTTTTTAACAGAAGATAAGTCCCTAAGTCAGCTCAGCCATAAGCAGAAGGTTGATGAGCATGCCATGTAGTACAGTCATAGCTATTATCTGAAACTTCACATGCTGTAACCAGCTGATATTTTCTTGAGATGATCTGTGAGGTCTCTAAATTCCACCTAAGTGGACCTTTGTGTTCCTCATTTTTTCACTGAATGCGGCCATATCACTCTGATGCAACAAATTATCCTATACCATAAAGAACCAGTGCTCACAGTCAGCAGCAAAGCACAAAGTAAAATATCTGGACTTAGAATTCAGTTCTTTTCTCAGCCCTAGTTCTTATTTATGGACTTATTCAGCAGCCTGATTCCTCAGGATCTAAGTTTTTCTTTCTGATTTTCAGTAGATTTTGTTCTGTGTTGAAACTGGTAGATCTGCCATTTCATATTATGTCCTAAACAATCAAATCTTCAAAATAGCTCCATCAGATTGTACCGGTGAACCTAAACTGTACCGAGGATGCTGTTGAAATACACTGGTATCTTTTCTCTGCCTTCAACAAAAATGAAGTCTTAAAATGAAAATGTGTGCTTTGATTAACATGTAGAATAATTCACATGCAATGACATGGTTTTTCTTATCCACATAAGCCATCTGTGCAATATATGACAGAAATAGAAACTGAAAGACAAGGGGGGGAAATATCTATCTAGCACATCAATGTTCATACAGTAGGCCAACTAAAGCAGCACATGAGCAACATAAAATTCTGCCTACTGGCTGCCTGGAAGGGACTAATTGATTTGCATGACTGACAAAAATCTCACTGTTCTTCTCAACAGTACGGTGAGGGTGGCTGAACAGGTTCTATGCCTTAGCTGTTTCATTTCTGCATTGATTTTGAAATGCTGTTGCAGGTGTTTGCCGGTCTTGTTTAAGGTGCACTATAAACTGGGCCCCTGATTTCTTTAACACAGTTTATCCTATAGCATGCCAATAAGGACATACGAAAATAAAGTTAGAGGGGACCCTCCAAAGCAGCCTTCTTCAACTAATTGCAATTACTTCCTAAAAAGCCATAAGAAATGTGTTTACTGAGCTTCTTATAGCCTGGACTGGCACCAAAATGTAGTGTTTGTGGTCATCCAGGTGCATACCCTTAAAAGAAAGTTTAAGGAACTCTCCTTTGTTAAAATACAAAGGTTTGTGGTATCATTTTGTACCTAGCAAACTCTATAAATCCAATACCTCTCTTTCCTTTGCTATTTGCCTTTCGAACCCATTATGGGAGCAGTCTCTGACTTTCACTCGATGCAGGACTCGTGCATGGATCCTTTTGTATGTCACCTAGAAGTGACTGGAAATGGGAGAAGGCAGACCGAATGGTAAATTTGTATAAAAGCTTTTGGCTCTAGTTGTCCATTTGGTTCTTTAGGTCAAAATACAAATAATTTTTTCCTGTGTGTTACAAAATGTTCTCTGACCACTAGGGTACGTGTAATTGCATTCCTAGAAGTAATGCTGCGTGGTAGCAGTCATTCATCAATTCATAGCAAAGAGCATACAGTTGTTGGAACTGGATGTCATTCTGATAGAACTGCTGCTTTTGTTGAGGTTTTTTCCTCACATATACAGTACGTACAATCATATCTTAAGTGTTTAGAAACTCAGAAAAAGGGTTGTTGAAGTTACAGGGTCTTCTACTGTTCCTACTGTAGTAGAAGCTTTGATTTTTACTTGAAATAAGAATTTGCTTTTGAGTTTGAAAACTGAATAAAAGCTTTGGGTTTTTTTTCCTGCTGTGACTAGTTACCATGCCAAGCATCTGTTCACAATCCCCTATACTTTACCCTGACATCAAATGGAGACCTTACATCTAAACTACCTGATTTCCTAGGAAACTTCTTTTATCTCATAATTTGAATGCTTTCAAATCCCCATGCAAGATCTACAGTTTGTACAATTTAGATTGCTGTAGAGTCTTGTGACCTTGAGGCAGATCTGCATTGCTATGTGTTGTTGTACTGCAATTGCAGGCAACTTTTAAATGCCTTAAATTCTAAGGAAAAAAAAAAAAAGTATTACATTTCAGTAATGTTAAAGCATTTTATATCTTTATAGTTAGATACAAACAGATTTGGTTTTTTTCCAGGTAACTGAATGTTTGTTTGTTTAACCTAAATGTTGTTCTCATCAACTCTGTTTTAACAAAACACAACGTAACCTGCTAACTGAACAAAACAGTGGTGAGACAATAAAGTGGACTAGGTTGTTATTTTCTGTGTGTAATGAATTGCATTCCTCAGTACCAGAACAATACACTGTTTAAAAATGAGAAGGGTATCTTCTAAAAAACTCACAGAATCCAGAAACTTAATGTAAAATATCAAATAGTAAGCCATATGTTTTGCTTATACCTGTGCTTGTTTTTATCTTTTTTGAAAGTAATAGCAGATGAGATCACATTGAATAATACCTTGTGCCTGAAAAACTGATCTATTACTTTATTTATTGATGAATCTACCTACCTACCTATTACTCACTTCCTTGTTAACCATAACACTTCCCATTTATTTAATTTTTAAATTAAAAAAATCAAAAGTTAATTATCTCATCCTCAAAAATAGAGAAACATGGTTCTGTGTAACTGCCTAAAGATCTTAGGAAAAAATAAGGTTCATATTTTACTGTGAAATAATTTTGGATGTAGGAGTTTAGAATCTGAACAAAGTTCTCCCCAAATGGGAGATTCAGATAAAATATCTTGTTTTGTTCCAGTTTCTCATTCTGAACATTGACTTGGGACCAATTATTTCAGGTTACAAAAATAAACCTTACATGCATGCAAGAAACAAATAAACACAGTCCCCTGGACATATATTGAGATGCTAAGAGTTTCTTTTAAATAAGAGCTTACTCATGGAGTTAATTATAAGTAAGCTGAGACAGTTATCCAGTTAGTTGCAAGTGTATACAAGACTTCAGAAGTGGACTCTGCTTCAAAGCTTTCCAAAAATCTCCTTGTAGTTTGTCTACCATTTCATAAAGTCTGTCTTGAAAATTACAAGGCCAATTTTTATTTGTTTCTTTACTTGAAAAGACTGTCCCAGCAACACTGCTTTAAATCACACTTCATGTTGATCACAGACAAATTTTGCAGAGTAATATTTGTTATAGATGTAGGTAAAAAATTCACCATCAAAAGTGGTACCCTTAAAAGCTGTGTGAAAATTACTCTTTGACTGAAACAAGGGCAAGAAGGAAAATTGCTACAGAAAGCTTTCAGTAGCATTTAGGTTTCCGAAGACTGATCTATATGGAAAAAAAAAATTGTTTTTGTTTTACCTCTGTTAGCAGTTAAACAATATTCATAACTGCTCCTTTAGTTAATTTCCATTTTGTGTAAATTTTTGAGCTCTTGAGATGTCATATTTTATAATGCATTATCTAGTCTCATACTAAAAACTTCATGCTTGACCTTATCAAATTCCCTCAGGAAGACAGGTACAACCAGATTTCTTCTTGGGTTTTAGGAAATGTACATATATTGCCTTGATGTCAAAACTCTGACTGAATCATCAACTGCCCACAATCTGCATTTATCCAAAACATATAGACTTTCAGAAAACATATTATGCTCACTTAAGTTATAAGACAAGGTGAACCCAGTAAAAAACTTCAGATGAAGTTAAATCTGTCTGGAGAGATGGCACTTTATGCCATATTATTTTTGTAGTCCCTTCCTGATGTTAAGAGCTACACATTCTGTAAGTCCTTTGCTGTCTGAATGCCAGTACCAACTGATACGAGACAAGCAAACATGCCTGCTTGTTTTGCAGAGGAAAATAAAGGTTTACTTTTTTTTTTTTTGCAGATATCCTTGCCATGCCAAGAATTTTGCTTGCCTGTTTGTTTTTTGTGTTTCATTTTATTTGTTTATTTTTTTTTGGCATTTCTTATTTCATTATGGCTGCAAAAATGAAATAGTAGGTAATTCCTGCTAACTAAGGTATAGAAAACCAGCAGGATAGGTATCATGATGCACAGACAAAAAAGTCCTGAATTTAATAGGAACAATGTTACTGGTCAGGATTTTCTATGCAGTATTTTCAGTACTTAATTATTATTATGCAGTTCAGCGCATTCTTTAAATTAAAATCGAGAACATATGAGTTTCAGCTCCTAAACACTGTGGCAGTCTTTGTTTGACTACAGTTTATAGCGCTTTTAACTTCCTAGAGCACTGGAAATCTTTTTTAGGAGTTTCTTTCTGTGTAAATCTCCACTGTATTTAGTTGATGTTAAATGGATATGTGACAGATATGTTTCTTTCCTAGATTTTCAGACCGTACTGAAGGATGGAAATTCCAGTTCCTAAATATGTTTTTCAAGTCACAGTGTTCTCATATGACTTGCATTTCTAAACTTGCCTTGATCAGCAGCTTTTATGTCCCTCCTAATGTTCACCTCATATTGTCTCCTGGATAGTATTTCACATCAACATTTTACGCATATAGACAGAAACAAAAACATGCACTAAGAGACCTTGAAGTTTCCCAAAATTCTTTCACTAGTCCATTTGTTCAATACATGAAGGTATCTTAAACATTTCTCATTCCTGTCTCAATGAACTCAGATGAGGAGAGTTGATGCTCTTTTTCAGAGCAAAAATATTTCTTTTTGTAATTCAGGCCTTTTTTCCTAATTACTGATGAATAGTTGTGGAAGTTATGTCATTTTTGAGCCTCACTGCTGTTGTTATAAATGTTTCTGCCCCTTGGCTGCACCTGGAAGCAGATGGTAGGCTGACAAGATCTATTTAAGTTCTGAGTGCCTCGAAGGAAGTAAAAGCAGTAAAGGAAGGTAATTTGAAGTGTGGTGAGTATAAATCATACCTTCAGCAGCATAACTCTAAAACCTGCTCTTCATCCTGGAAGAGAAACTTCTCACACAGTAATCTGCACCTGATATCATCATATGTGGTAATACTCTGTCAAAAAGTCTCCAGTGTAGATCTTTTCCCAAAGAACCCAAACGTCCCATGCTTGCCTTACTCCTTCTTGTGTCTCATGCCTTACCCCTTCCTGAGGCTAAAGAACATAGGTGTGCTGGGTCAGACCAACAGCCCCTTCAGCCCGACATCCTCCCTTTGACAATGGCTGAAAGCTAATGTTAAGGGAAAAATGTAAGTACAAAGGAAAAAATTGTGATTTTTTTTTCTCAGTACTTCACTGATTATCACTTATTTTCATCTCTGCCACCTATTGTTTATATATTTCTTAATATTGGTGGCTTTTTATTTCATGGACCTGATAAGAACCACTGCAACATGCTGTTCCAATCATATACCTCTTGGAAGACAACCTCTACCACTTCTTTTTAGGTCTATTTTATAGACAGTGAACAGTAAGTGTATGGGATCTGAAATTCTCTGTGAAGAGTGGGACCATCTCTGTTTAACATCTTTGTCAGTGACACAGACAGTGGGATTGAGCGCACCCTCAGCAATTTTGCCGGTGACACCAAGCTGTGTGATGTGGTCAACATGCTGGAGGGAAGGGATGTTATCCAGAGAGACCTTGACAGGCTTGAGAGGTGGGCCCGTGCAAACTTCATGAAGTTCCACAAGGCCAAGTGCAAAAAACTGCACATGGGTCGGGGCAATCCCAAGCACAAATACAGGCTGGGCACAGAATGGATTGAAAGCAGCCCTGAGAAGAAGGATTTGGGGGTGCCTGCTGACGAGGAGCTTGACATGACCTGGCAATGTGCGCTGGCAGCCCAGAAAGCCAACCATATCCTGGGCTGCATCCCAAGCAGCGTGACCAGCAGGTCGAGGGAGGGGATTCTGCCCCTCTGCTCCGCTCTGGTGAGAACCCCCCCCTGCAGTACTGCCTTCAGCTCTGGGGTCCTCAGCACAACAAGGACATGGACCTGTTGGAGCGAGGTCGGAGGAAGCCATGAAGATGATCCAAGGGCTGGAGCACCTCTCCCATGAAGACAGGAGGAGAGAGTTGGGGTTGGTCAGCCTGGAGAAAAGAAAAGAAGGTTCTGGGGAGACCTTAAAGCAGACTTCCAGTACCTAAAGGGGCCTACGAGAAAGCTGGGGAGGGACTTTTCACAAGGGCAAGTAGTGATAGGACAAGGAGTAATGGCGTTAAACTGGAAGAGGAAAGATGTGGATTAGATATTAGGAAGAAATTATTCCCAATTTTTCCCAAGGATACACTGACAGTGATAAAAGCCTGATTCAAATTTGAAGGTGTCACTACTAACAGACTGGGTAAAACCTGAAATCAGAAATCCAGAAAAAATGATTTAAACTTTCCAACATTCAATGAACAGCTTTTTGCCTTTTTCAGACATTATTCAATTAGCTTAAAACCCAATATTTTCATTAATGGGAGAAAAATCCAACAAGATAAATACACAGGATAGCACACAGTATGTAATTCCTCACATAATTATGAAATTATAACATTTCACTCAAAATTTAGGATTGTCAGTTCTTGCAGGGTAGCAAAGCACAGTTTGAACCACACTGTTGTTATGGTGTGAGTTACTTTTGCTCACTGTTGCTTACACTTACTCAGCTCATGCTATTCCTCTATCTATTTCTTATTCTGTTCCTTCATGCTAACTGTGCTAGGCAGCCCAGCAGAGACACAAAGAGATTCATATTTTGCATCTGAGCAAATGTCGGATCCTTCTGAATACAAAATACAGTCTGCTGACATGTATAAGATTCTGGTTTTGATCAAATGCAACACAGATAGAGGAGTCTTGATTTCTTTCTAAGTTCTCAGCTCTGAACCTCAGTGCTAAAGACTATTACTTGAAGGTATAAGGCCACTTATCCCATGTGCATTTAGACATGGTTAGTGGACTGGATTCCTGCACAAAATTACGACTAGAAATTTTACTCCATTTCATGATAGGACTCCTTTTTTGATAGCAGTGTCTGTCAGTCATAATACAAAACAAAGCATATAAAACTGACACTTCAGGACTATCTATTTCTCCCCTCATATTTCTTCTCTAGTTGTGAACAGCACTCTATCTTTTCTGGGTTTCTCTTCGGAATTCTTGTTGAAGAGAGCAAAGGAAGCCTGGAATTTTTCTTTTCATATTGTACCACAGCCACCAGGCCTACACAACAATACTCTTCTTTGTTTCTATTTACTTGCTACTCTCTTGATCAGAACATAAATGTGTTTTGTCCATTTATTTTTGATACAGTTTGAAAACTGTGAACAGTTATGCTTAAGAAAAAAGATTAAAAATATTTGGGAAAAAAAATAAGCATTATCATGAATAGTTACTTGTAAATTGAGCAAAAGAAGCAACTCATTTGCTTTGCACTATGTCTATATTACAAATGTTGCCTTAAAAAATGTAAAATCTAACCTGAGACCAAACATGTGCTAGTGAAATAATGAATGTAATTATCCGACAAAAATAGGGAATTTTTTTTTCTGAATTTTCATATCAAAATGTTTTTTTACCTAGATATGTAACTGATAAGAGTTATAAAATAGCTAAAACTATTTATTTTTGCATTTTTTTGCTAAACATGAAATAAGGCAAACCTGTTTTAATGAAAATTTTAATGAGAATAAAATAATATTAAAAAATTAGTAAAAATAAGATCAAAGAGGAACAAAGCATTCTATAGAAGACAAAAAACTCATGTTTAAGAGTATTTAACAAGTATATTACTTTTTATTATGTGAGTATACATGTACATTTATAAGCCAATTTTGTGTTGCTCACTAGCTTGAACAGTAACCTAGAGACCTTACTAAAAGCTGGAAGAAACATAGGTTAAAGAACTTGTTCCATCACTACAACAGCTTCACTTCCTAGAAGAAAAAATATTTTACGTACTATTAATTAAGTTAAAAGGTCAAAAAATCTAAGACTACAGCTAAGAAGAACAGTTGAAAAAGAAAGGTCAAAAATGTGTAGCACCAAAACACAACATGCGTGTAAGACGACAGTTTGTTTTTCTCAAGTAAAATGCCCTGAAAGTGGGACCTCTGACATGTGTAGACTCCACAAAGCGAAGAGACCCAAGTTAGAACAAGCCTACTCCTGACCAAGGTGTTATGTCCATACGATTCCAAGTAGAAAGGAGCTCCACACACAGCTCCAGAATACCTCCAGTCAAACTCACTTAGATGTGAATGTTTCACACTTCACTGCGCAGTACAAGCATGGTGTAGATTAATTTTCAAAGTGTGGGTGGGTGGCCTTGCTCAAGGAAAAAACCTTGTTAGACAAGTTTTCCTGTTTGCTGTTAAAATCAGAAATCAGGGAGTGGGACTGAAAGACATATGAAAGTCAAAATTTGGTTATAATTAAGATCTGAAATATAAATTTGTCCTGTTGAAACCCAGCCTTTATGAGGACTTGGATGCAATTGAACTAGAACCAACATTTCTTTGAGGATGGTTGTCACTTGAAAGTCACTTTATTTTCTTTTGTTGTAGTCATTACATGAGCCAGCCATTGAAAAGTTCCAACAAACTGTGATAAAGTTAGGAATACATTACAGAAAAATTCTTGAGTGACGGAATACATTGCTTCCAGTGGTCAAAGTACTATTTAGTTAAATAAAACTTGATAGTCTGGGAAAAATATATTGAGAAAACATCAAAGTTCTGGAGAGATAGCTTGGCTAATACATTTTTATGCGATTATAAATGTGCTCAGATTTATGTGTCAGGTAGTCTTTGTTGAGGAATAACTTTTTATTGGAAAGACTCAGTAAACAATCATGCACGTTTTTGTTTTGAACTGCAAATTTTGACTACATTAAAAACACGAGCTAAAATAAGAATGAATGTTTAGAGGTACTTACATCTCTAGCTGTCAATTATGACGGTAAATTACATCTTATTGTAATCTTAGTTTTAAGGTCAGAAGGTTACATGATCATCTACTTAAAACACTTTAAATCACCATTTGTTAAAAATATCTCTGCTGTAGACTTCCTCAATTTTTCTAAGTCTAAATGGCTTCCTCTCTGTGCATATACCTTCTGAATTATGTCTTTCCATCAGATGCACCGTATTTTCTGTATCGAACTTTTACCTTCATAAGATAAAGTCTGCATTTGTTAGGTGTATTAAAACAGAAAAGACTTTTGCAGCTTCAAGGCCTCATTGTATTCTTCTTTAAAGTATCTGCCAGTACTATGCCCATTACAAAATAAACATGGGAAATATAATTAGGAGAATACTCCAAAGCTCTCCTCTGCGCCATTGTCATGGTTGATTATCTTGAAGGAAAAATTATCTGGCTGAAAGAACTGGTTTCACTGAAGTCGATAGCAAACATCCTCTTGACAGGAATATGACCAAGATTTCCACAGAGTAAACTGTATTGAGGTAAGATGAGATTTTTTTTAAGCAGCCTCGACCCCCAAACTGCATGCTTTTGACTAGTCACCAAACCAAATCTGACAACTTTGAGAATCTCATCCATAAATCACAACTGCAACTCAAACTGGGCAAACTCATATAAATACATTAAAATGAATGTCCCCCAGTGAAGACAGATCCAACCCCAAGTTTAAAAGGAATAAAGACCTGTCGATGCTTAATAATGCCTAACTTTTAGGTTCAATCTCTAGCTTTGAGACTTAAGCGTCTCCAGTAGCTTTCATAAAAAATTTGTCCCAGTTACAAGAACTAGAGCCTGTTAAGGTAACTAGCGGAAGATACTGTGACATAAATGCCCTTCCCTTGTATCTCAACACTTTACTGAGCCTTAGAAAGGATGCTTTACACTCAGGGTTTGTAACCTGGAATTTCCCAAAAGCTTTCTTTGGAAAATGGAGACAGATGAAGCCTAGGAATGTCCTATACCTTATTATTAACATCTCTAGGTCTAAAGGACTATATTTGCATACAAGAAAAACATGTACACTTCTCTCCTTTGCCCAGATCTTAGCTTTCCGTTCACTGGATAGTACCAAATATCACAAACTGGAGTCCGTTCAGAGTGAAGAGAGGCTGTTAGTTCTGCATCCTTCGTTTGAAGCTATTCCACTCTGCAAAAGAGCACAAAACATTGAATGCTTCAGAGATCAAGAGCATGTGCAAGACTGACTAGAACAACAATTAAGGCATTTATCTGCCAAGGGAAATTCAAAAGTTCTGGTTTATGGTCTCATACTTTTATCGTTCATCTGTACAGTCTTTCAGAATTAGGGATAATAGGACAGGACTTGCTTAACCCAGGAGAAATTATAGCAATTTTACAGTCACTAGCAAGTTAACACTAGCAAATTGTGGTCATAGCAAATGTTTATGAGAATAAATACATTGTTCAGTTAATGATCTTTGTTGGCAGCAGACCCAGAATGTAGACTGCTTAATGGGTGTAGGTAACTCCTGCTGACCATTTCGGTGAAAGATATGTGGTGATGACAGGCCTCAAGTGAAAACAAACATATGCATAATTTTTAGGACCTAAAATGTCTAATGGGGAACCACACCAGAGAGGATAATTCTCATAATTATAAAACTGTTATGTGAACTTTGCATAAGCAAACCCGAGAGACATAAATATACTTATCAGGAAGATTCGGTGAATAAACAATTACAATGACTATGGTTAAATGTCTATCTCCCTTTTGGTTTCTTTTTTTTCCTTTTTCTGGCAGAAGCCATCTAATGATGGTTTTTTATACGTTTTGCTATGACAATTCACAGTATAATTGCTACTCTATGTTTTAACACCACAATAATTGGTACTACTCTTAAACTCAATGTCCTTTATGGTGTCCTACTATTTAAAATGTCATACTAAGTCTATTTCATAAAATCAGAATCATAGAATCACAAATATCATAGAATCATAGAATGGTTTGGATTGGAAGGGACCTTTAAAGATCATCTAGTCCACCTCTCCTGACATGGGCAGGGACATCTTTCATTAGATCAGATTGTTCAAAGTCCCCATCCGACCTGGTCTTGAATACTTCCAATGATGGAGCATCCAGAACTTCTTTGGACAACTTGTTCCAGTGCCTCACCACTCTCATTGTAAAATTTTTTTTCCTTAAGTCTAATCTAAACCTCGCCTCTTTCAGTTTAAAGCCATTGCCCCTTGTCCTGTCACTACAAGCCAAGTTAAAAAGGCCCTCTCCATCTTTCTTATGAGCCCCCTTTAAGTATTGAAAGGCCCCAATAAGGTGTCCCTAGAGCCTTCTGTTCTCCAGGCTGAACAAGCCCAACTCTCTCAGCCTGTCCTCATAGGAGAGGTGCTCCAACCCTCGGATCATCTTTGTGGTCTCCTCTGGACTCACCGTAGCAGATCTATGACTTTCTTGTGCTGAGGACCCCAGAGCTGAAGGCAGTACTGCGGGGGGGCGTGTCTCAAAGGAGTAGAGTAGAGGGGGAGAATCCCCTCCCTCAACCTATTGGTCACGCTGCTTTGGATGCAGCCCAGGACACGGTTGGCTTTCTGGGCTGCAAGCACACATTGCCAGCTCATGTCCAGCTTTTCATCCACCAGTAGCCCCAAGTCCTTCTCCTCAGGGCTACTCTCAATCAATTAATCCTCCAGCCTGTATTAATATTGGGATTGCCCTGACCCATGTGCAGGACTTTGCACTTGGCCTTGTTGAACTTCATGAGTTTCACACTGGCCCACTCCTCAAGCCTGTCAAGCTATCGTGGATGGAGTGACGCACTTCACTCATAAGAGAGAAGTAGCAGTATGTTTATTGATATAAAACAGCAATTTAACAAAGTTTGATAGTAAATGGCACAGCAGTTTAACAAGACTCAATGGCAAGATACACTTGATTTTTTACTGCATAGAGGACAGGGTCAGACAAATCTGTCAGGGAGATTCCCATGTTGAGTCATGAGGTTCAGAAAGGACCCCGTTGCATTCTAAACTCCTTCTCAGAAGGGAGTTTAGGTGTGGCTGGATCCAGATTTAGTTCCAGACTTGGTCAATAGTTTATGTCTAAGGGATTACATGTACACAATCAATCCTTTATATCACTGAGCTAAGATTTCAAAGAGAGGCATCTCTACTCAAGGGGAGATCCTGGCATGCAGTGCGCTGTCGTGCAGGAGAGCTCAACATGCCCTGGACTGTCCATACTTTATGGAGTAAGACAAATGACTTGGAGTCATATTTGCAAACGGACTACAGATATTAGTTTCTTCCAAACATGGCTTGAGTCGGACCTTGACCAGCAGTATAGTTAGGTGGGCATGTTGCTCAAATTAGCCCCTGACTGTTGTGTTATTAACCGTCTTCCTAGAATCCACTTTGAGCCAGATGCAGCCATCACGATCAGGTGCTTCCATTATGATCGCCACTGGTGATTATCACTTGAGCAGGGTTACGGGAAACAAAGGTCAGGTTATAAGGCAGGGGAGCACACCGCCACACAAGGTCCATCTGGATGGCATCCCATCCTTCAAGTGTATTAACTGCAGCACTCAGCTTGGTGCCATCTGCAAACTTTCTGAGGGTGCACTCAATCCCGCTCTCTATGTCATTAATAAAGATACTGGAACAGTACCAGTCCCAATACAGCTACCCGAGGGACACCACTTCTTACTGATCTCCGTTTGGATACTGAGCTGTTGACTGAAACTCTTTGGATGAGGCCATCCAGTCATTTCCTCATCCTTAACCTCTATTTCTCATAAAGGTTTTGAGTGACTTCAGAACCTGGGTATGGAGAGAGGGGAATCTAGGTCATCAAGATTAACAAATCTCACTCAGTATTGGGATAAGGAAGTAAAGTCGACTGATTAACCCAATTAAATGTTTTGAATATTTTAACCTCAGAGAATGCAAAAGTATGCTTCCCTGAAAATATATTAATAAATTGTCATATCATACATATATATAGTGTGGGGAGACTGGGGAGGACTGGGGAGGGAGAGAGAGACACACACACACACACAAAGAATTACATTTAACAGCTTTTTTTGTATCATCACTTCTGTCTATTGAAGAATAGATCAGGTCTGTGAAGACTGGAAATAGATCATTGTCTAAATCACTGAATTGCTTTGTGAGAAGGCGAGGGTAAGGAAAATTAGAGACCCTTTTACCTTACTGTATCTTTCCAATTCAGGGAAAAACATATCACTTCTGAGGAAAGAACTTGAGTATTTCAGTTCAAGATGTAATTGGTGCTCAAATATTTGCAGAAAGTTATTGCGAAATTGAGATGCAAACATAGATGTGGCATTTTGAAAGCATGTGTGGGAATGTTTTGTGTCAGCTTCATCATTCAAATGCATTTTTAAAAGTTAAATGGTTTTGTATGTTTTCAGTATGCTTGTATGTATGCCTTCATTCTGTGTTTCGCATCTTAATGTACAACAGTCATCTAATATAAGAGGAGCTTGAAGTTAGGATACAAAATTCATGTTTAAGTTCTTAAGAATGAGTCTTAGTTTTCAAGAAACATTAATTACACACAAACCAGTAAGAGATGCTGGGTCCTCGCACCAAATATGTAGGAAACTAAGTAGCATTTTATGTAAAGTAATTTTTAGAAAATTACCTCTCCTAGAACCACAAAATGAGTTGTATACTGAAATCAGCTCCTTATGCTTATATTCGACTGTTTAAAACCACAGAGCTTAGAAAATCAAAGTTAGGTAGTGCTTGTGTAAGGATACTTGTGCACTGTGAAAAAGTTGTAATAATATGATCATATGCTGTATTTAGAGCAGTATGTCACTGTTTTCCACTCTTTATATTCAAATATGTTTCCATCCCTTACTCTATGGTACCTTAGTCAAAATTTGCTTCTGGATTTTCCTTCAGCACTTATCACTACTGGATTTGAGAATGAAAACCTTTTTTAATGTATTATCACGACTTTTCTGTCAAGAAAGGAGTTCCATTTTGCCACTGGAAGACAAGAACAGGTAAGATAAATGTGAAAATGTTTTGCAAGATAAGGTCCCTAATTTGACGTTTGTAGTGCCTGTTACTTGCAGAACACTTTGAACTGAATGGCACTTCTTACATCCAAAACTTAGCTCCCACTCATTGCCATTTGTTACTGTGACTGAGTAGTATGTCAATCAATTCGATATCAGGTCATCAAGCTGAGCATTCAGAAAATAAGATACATAATAGTGACCATCTGCGAAGAGACAGATTAACTGACCTGACATAGGAATTTTCCATAGAATCATTCAATTGCTCTAATGAGACCTTTCCTCTCTGCTTGCAATCACATTAGTCACTCAGTACGCTCTTTCTAAATTCAGCAACAAGCAAGAATCCTGCAATCAACAGCTTTCTTCACCTCATAACACTGACTTTTTAACATAGGAATTCTACTGTGTGCATCCAATAAAGGGAAAGGAAAAGGAAAGGGAAAAATAGTATGCGATCCTGTAAAGGGAGATCATGTAAAGGAAACCTCGATTCTGTCGTATTTTAACAGATTATAGTGTCTTGACAGATTTTAACAGGATGATGGCTGCAAATCTCTACTCTTACGTGCTTTACATGGTTAAACAACATTTCTTAGTCTTCCTAAAAAGCAACCTGGAAAAAAGACAAACGTGATCAAACTGATATCCATTTTTAGGAACAGAACTTAGGAGATATGAATCACCTTTCATAGGTTTCTGTGGTCTCTCTCTCTTATTTAGGCAGATTGGAGAAGTTGGCTTCTAACTTTAGTGCCTTGGTTCAGTCCCTTAAAAAAAAAACAACAGAAAAAAATACAGAATAATATGTTGATTCTGTATTTTGATAATGTCTTTTTCATGCAACCATTATAATGGATATGTGTTTTAATTTATGCTGTTATTTCTGCTCTTCAATGGTCAAAATTATACAGCTTCAGTATACTGCTAATTGATAATAATTTGCCCATATGTATTGTTTTTCTTATATACAGTGCACATTACAAGATAATTCATATACTTTTTTTGATACTTCTCATTTTTCAAAAGCTGATACATCTGTACGCTCTTCTGTTACAGAACTGATGAGACAGGACATATTTAAGAATGAGACATCTAAATAATAGAGTATGTTCAAGCACATACTTGTCTCCCACAGAGCCCCACTAATCTTATTTGCCAAAAGCTTTCACGCTCTTGTCTAAACAATGAGCACCGTCTCAGAGCTTGATCTCACCAGGCAAAAATACAATGCAGAGAAGGAAAAGAAAAGCAGTTTGAAATGAAATGTAAGGCTAGTAGGGAGTAAAAGGAAAGTCAGATAATGAGGTCTTGGCAAACTATGGCAAATATCCCATGGAAAAAACCTTACATTGGAAGGAGATAAATAATTCTTTTCTCTGAGCCTATATGATCCCAGAGAGAAACAGTTCTTACTGCAGGTCTCATTATGTAGTCTTAGCCCAGACTATGCTAAGACAAAGGTATCTGACTCTGAAAACAGATGGAGACAAAGAGAAACATAAAATAATTCAGCTGGTAATACAGTCACTCCTTTCTTGCTTCCTTGTAACAAGTTGCAGTTCAGAATAGAGCACATATAAACATAACCCTAAACTTTTTCCTTTTATTCTGGGATAGTCTCTCCTTTTAATTACCGGTCGGGGGAAAAGCCTATGTTTATTTCAGAGATAAGATGGAGGAATCTCAGACCAAGGTTTATACCTGGTTATGCTTGGGCTACGTAAGTCCTTGAGGAAGCCCAGGCTTTCAGCCCTAGTGTTGAAAGAGTACCACAGCAGTCTGTGGGCCTGGGGGCAAGCAAGAGGAGGCATTGGGCCACGTCCTCTCCTCCTGAAATCCAGCCCTTTTTCCATGGGGGACTGAGTTGCAACTCACTAGTTGTGCAACTCACTAGTGAATGTCAGGCTGGACTAACTAGTGAGACCCACATCTGGAACGACCAAGGTGAAAGGCAATGACTGGAGGATGGGGCCAGGACCCGGGCATGGAGATCTGATGGACCTAGAACCTGAGCTCATATTTAAGGGCCAGTGAATCTGTGGGTGTTACAATCACAGAGAGCAAGGGTGTGTGCGTGTCTCAACAGTGAGGGTCAGCCAGAGAGGAGCAGTGAGACTGATCTGTCTTTGGGAGTGCTGTGGGGTTTTATGTGGTATCAGTAAAGACACCTGTACAGGTCCTTGTGGCCGACTGCATTAGTATCCTCTGTGTATGGTGTGAGTTGTGTGTATCTACCTCTTGGAGTTCATCTTCAGCGTCACTGCTGGCTGGACTTGCAAAGGGGAGCAGAAAAACATGCATCAGGTTGGCATGGGCAAGACCTCCAGGTCTGCACCTACACCAGATTCAGCTCTCTTGGGCCAGGAAGAAGGAACCCATGGGATCCTGAACAGCATTGGATTCGGCTACTCCTTAACAAGGACAGCTGATAAGAGTGCCAGGGAATGAAAGGGATGCTGACCTGTAGGCTAGTAATTCCCACAGTGATGCCCATGGCATAAGAAGGCAGGTTCTTTAGCCTCTGTGGTTTCTAGAAAATTTTTGTTGTGTTTCCAAAAAAGACACACTCTGAGCAATGAAGGTTTTGAGGACTGTTCCTGTCATCACGTCATTTCTAATACCTATTGAAGAAGATTCTGTTTTCAGATGCAATGATTCTGCCAAAGTTTCTCTGCTTGTTGATCAGGGACAGCCTGTAAAAGGATTCTGAGGTGGATGAATTGTGGATGAAGTTATATGCTTTTCCTTTTCCTAAATGTTCTCATGAAGATTTAGAAACAGAAGAAGGCTAGTTGAAACAAAATAATCAGTACGCACAAGAATAAATTCATGCAGCCAACTGATGAAATGCAGAAACACCGTTACCATTGGAAACAACAATTCCACTTCAGATTTCTCATACCTGC
>NW_009613294.1:1386-1799 GCF_000690535.1 Cariama cristata | reverse complement strand
CAGCACAGCCTTGTCTCACCTCATCTGCCCCCGGGGCTGACAGCAGGGACACACACACAGACCTCGTTTTATTCCAGCTTTGTTGAGAGAGTCAGGGCCGATATAGTGTGGAGGCAGTCTAAGGACGCAGGAGATTATCTGGGACCTAGGTAAGGTCCTGGGAGTCATTCTGTTCCCAAGCGGGGCTCTGCCTGCGATCTGGTCACCTCCTCTCAGATGCCATGCCATTTTTCCATCCCATTACCTCGCCCCTGGAGATGACCAGGGACCCAGGACGCCTGGTGCAGGCAGCAGGCGGTGCGCACCAAACTCTGGTGTCAAAAGGGGGCCTTGGCCTGCCCCACGGTGTCACAAAGTGGGGGATGACTGCCTGCCGTACTTTAAAGGGGGGGCTCGGGGCCCCGGGGGGGCAG
>NW_009613294.1:849-1228 GCF_000690535.1 Cariama cristata | reverse complement strand
GCGGAGAGAGAGCACCGCAGCGCCACCGATCCGGTACCATGGGGCACCACAAGCCCCCCACCCCAGCTGAGCTGCTCCCAGTCCTGATGCTGGTGCTGCAGCTCAGCCTGGTCACTGCCGTGCTGAGGGCCAAAAAGATCCGGGTAGGTGACCACTGCACCATGACTTAGAGTGGCGTGGTGTGGATTGGCATGGAGGGCTGTGGCATGGGGCTGGGAGCTGCTCCCATCTCACTCAGCTCCTGGGGGTCCTGCAGGGATGGTGGAAGAAGTTGAAGCGTTGGACACACACGGCGCGAGCCCGGACAGAGGAGCAGAGAGGTGAGTGACACCGGCACTGGTTCATGCACCCATGCCATGGCTGGGGGGGGGAGGTGCTC
>NW_009613294.1:0-303 GCF_000690535.1 Cariama cristata | reverse complement strand
TGTTGTGAGTGACACAACTGGAGTGCTGCAATGGATTGCTCTAAACTCCTCAGAAGGGATAGGCAAGGAAGGAGAGGAGGTGGAGTACCCTATGTGTTAGGGAGTGTTTGACTGCCTAGAGTTTGAAGACGGTAATGAAAGGGTCGAGTGTTGATGGGTAAGAGTCAGGGGAAAGGCCAACAAGGCAGATGTCATGGTGGGAGTCTGCTATAGACAAGCCAACCAGGATGAAAAGGCAGATGAGGAGTCTCGCGATCACTAGCCCTTGTTCTCTTGGTGGCCTTCAACTCACCCCATGTCTGC
>NW_009613293.1:238237-239620 GCF_000690535.1 Cariama cristata | reverse complement strand
ATAATAAAAAAAAAAATGTAGGTAGCATCCCTGTCATTGGCCTCTCAGTTTTATTTGCCCAGTGGGGTAGGTGTGTGCCCTGGACACCTGCCATCACACACGCTAATCCTGGCACACGAGAGGACCTGGAGAAAGGGGATGATATTTTTACACCCTCTTCTAGGTAAAGCCCGTGAGTAGCTTAGCTGACCTCACCAGACCCATTTTTTGGATGGGAGGAGAGGTGGTAGCGGGAGCTGTGAGCATCCTGCCCTTCCACCCTCCCCAGCCAAAGCCCTGGTGCCAACGGGGTTTGGGGCAGTTTTATTTTCAGGAGTCAGAGCTGAGCAGGCGAAGGCAGCGGGATGGTTTTTTTTCTCTTAACGGGTGGGAAATGCATCTTCAGCGTGTGTATCCAATTTAGCATTTCATAAGGTGTGTACAAGCCCAGGGGTATGTACGGGCAGTGTTGTAAAAAAACGAAGCAACTGGTTAGTATCTGTTGTATATACATTTTTTGGTGTGATTATAATGCCATTCGTATTGGAATAGATGAAGTTCGAACAAAATAACCATTCTGTCTACTCCTTTTCATTTTACTGCTCTTTACCATCAGTCGTCTTGTGTGCACCCCTATAGAAAGAAGAGAGACCTATGCGCAGGACATGAAATCGTGCCTTTGACATACGTTAGGACTACTGGAAATCGCAGCTTTATTTCACGAGGTGCACAAATCCCCCAGCTTATGCAGAATCCCACCGGTGAGACATGCAGGCCGTGTTTCTAAATACTTGAAGTACCATTTGTTGTGCAATGATTTGGCTTTACCCTTTCATTAGCTGAGAGGAGAGGGGGAAGAAGAATTGCACATCCATCCCTTGGGATAAGCCAAACAAATCCTCGCTCCAGGTCCTGCAGTATTTACTGGAAAGTTTTAGGATCCGTTTTTGTTTCAGATGTATGATGTACCTACTAGAGTCACCTTTCTTAAGGCCTTACTTTGGTATGGGCTTTCCATTTAATGCTTTCCTTTGGCTCCCGTAGCCCTTCCCTTATATATTCCTTGCTATCATTCACCTACAAGAAAAGCAACAGCTTCCTGTAATTCTGAATTTCCAGTCTGCCTCTTGGACATGGAGTTAATGATGGATTCAGAGGTACCTCGATCCCATGCCTGAGAGATGAACTCGTTTTCAGAATTCCCACATTATACCTATTGACCAAACACTGACTTTGGCAGAAGGCAAACCTGATATTACATTTATTCGTTGCACATATCTTTGCTCTTTTTGATCATCAGAATTAGGAGAACTGGACAGTAAATGAGAGCTCTAGCTGCAAAGCATGGGTACACTTCTGGTGTTACAAAAAGTCTGTTTCCAACAAAAGCCTTGAAATTCCTGC
>NW_009613293.1:233532-238226 GCF_000690535.1 Cariama cristata | reverse complement strand
ATTTAAAAATCAAAGTTTATTTGTAAGACTCCTCTCTCTGGTTTTTTTTTTTCAAGTTTTGAATGAGTTTATTTATCCTCATCTCACAAAGCTGTGAAGTAGATACTGTAGACACAGTAATATTTATTCTTGTTGCTGAAAGCATGTTCATGTGTTCTGTGTTATGCTATATTCACGTGTTTTGTACCTCAATGCATTTGTGTTTTTTTCTTTTAGAGCACAAAGCAAAACTGAATCCCAGGATAACTGTAGTGTCCATGGCCCAGCATCTTTGGGCTGACAAACTTCAGCTGTATGAGAGACATGAACCAGACTAGTCCATTGCAATTTTTTGTTCGTACTATAAGGAATATTTATGATTTATGATATTACGTATTTATGATTTTTTTGCTTAAAATACTGAACTTTAAAAAGCTCTGAGTATAAGCATCCCTTTGAACATATTATTAACGTGAAGCTCAGAAAAAACCCTGAGCTCTATAAATACTCTGTCCTGCTTGGTATTTTCTATTTTGTCAACTGATGGACTGGAGAAGGTTTTGTTTTCAAATTAATTGCTTTAGTAGGTTCTGAGGCTAGCTGTTGTGGAAGGGCATAGAGCCTAGGTTCAGTTTTGTCCTTTGTGCAAGTGACTGTGCATTAGATAATCACAACGAAGCCTTTTACCTTCCATTTATGGCGTGGGAAGTGTTGCTCGGTGTACTGCACTGCATGTGATAGCTGTCTCCATGGTTGACATTTGCACTTTAATAAACTCAGAGGTGAAAAGAGACAAAAGCAACAAATCCTTAAAACTTGCTTATTGCACAGTCCCTGTTTGCAGGCTGGGGTTGGCTGGTAGAGTTTCCCTCCAGAGATGCTCCCGGCACATCCTGGCTATGGGACCCTGGATGCCCCCCAGGGCTTGTGGGGGCAAAGGGGCAGGGAGGGGAATTAAAATATGTACATGAATAACGTAAACAGCTTCCCCAACCCAAAATACATGCCAGGAGCCAGGCCCAAAGGTTTTCTTCTGTGTTAACGTGCATCCGGCAGAGCTGATGGACCTGTGCTGACCCAGATCTCAGCTCCTTATGCAAAAGCAGGGAGAGAAGCATTTTAAAGATACTGTGCAAAAATAACCTTTTATTGCAGGAGAGGTGCTTGGGGGGGAAACTGAGGACTTACTTCACATATACCTGTGATGCAGCGGGATGCAAATCCAGTTAAAACGCAAAGCTGCAGTGAGTGCTCCAGTTGCGTCCCTATCCACACTCTCCTTTTTACACAATTTAGGTGCTACAGAATTGGCTTGTAAAAAATTTCAGTCCTCCCTCAGATTCAGCAAATCACAACTGCTGTCATGATGATTTCCATTCTGAGAAGACGCGTGGAACAACAGGGTTTAAAATTCACATGAGAATTATTTTAAGTTTTGATGTGTTTAGGATGTACCAGCAAGGCTATAATAGAAAAAAAGGAAGAGTTTAATTTCCTGACCGGTATCTTGAACTAAATATAGCCAACCTGTGGTTTAATTGAGGAAATCTAAGTTGCTATATGTAAAGCATTTTTGTATTGTATTGAGTCATCCCATATCAAACGCTTTCCTTCTGTACATGCATTGCAACCTGTCCATGAAGAAAAATAGTTTTTAAGTGCATTGCAAGGCGTCCTCGCATTAAGTCAGCTGCCGACGCCGGTGCAGAAGTTTGTGTTTCGCGTCGAGTTGGGTCACAGCCTCGCAAGGACTGTGCGTAATTGCACCGGGATTGGGGCCGGATCATGTATATCACAGGTTATATGGGGAGATTTTTTTAAAACTTAATTTAAAACAAAGAAAAACTTGTTAAATAACCTCCTTGTGTCTCCTAAGACAAAAAAAGAACTAACACACGTGGCTAGTACAAGATTTGCCTATAGTGCTTACAGAGCGTGCGATTAATAGACTTCAGGAGTGGTGAGCTAGTGCTGGATGGGGAAGAGGATGAGGAAGGAGTGGAGGAAGGGGGTGTTTTCTCCACAGGATCAATGCGAAACATCGCCATGGAGAAAAGCCCCCCCCCAGGTAAACCTTCGGCACAACTTCCATCGGGAGAATCCCGCGCAAAGGCTGTAGGTGAAGGACATAGCGCGTGTCCCAGCCTGCTCTGATGCCAAACACGCACTTCAGCTCCCCGAACTCTCCATCTCTGCTAGAGAAGTCTAAATATTTGGGCTGGCAAGCCTGCAAAGCTGCGCATGCTTACAGGGGATTGTTTTATTTATTTTTTTTATTGCAAGGATGGATGCAGGCCAATGCACTTAATAGTAACCACATGGTAAAATAAATAAGAATGCCTGTATAGACTTAAAAGTAAATGTTAAATATTTGCTCTCTGTTTTTCTGATGTCTTCTATGCCAGCTTTGAAATGGCCATGTGGCAAAAAGCGCTTTTATTTTGCTGTGTTTTCTTAAGCCTAGAACATTTAATAATTTCTAATTAAACCATCTACTTTTTTAGGGTATTTATGACCAAACTGACATGGGCTCTTAAAATGTGCCAAGGAGGGGCAAAATCTGTATACTACAGTCATATTAGAGTTTTTATTTTTCTTCCAAAGCCATGTAAAAACCCTATCCACATTTTTCTGCTTTTGAAAAGATATCCACTGGATACACTGAGGAGAAGCCATTAGCAATTTATATTTCTCTTCCTACGTTTAGGAGCATTTTTCTTAAAATAAGCAATCATCCTCCAGGCCCACAGCGGAGAATAGCCCGAACACAGGGGCAACTGTTGGGTAACTGCCTGCCGCTGCGAGTCGGTGGGAGCCAGAAGTCAGCCTTTGCATATCTGAGATGCCTAAGTTAGCTTACAAAAATAAAGTAAATTTTGACTGAACGCTTTATTTACTCTTTTTTAATGTTTTTTTGGAAAGAAATGAGTCAAGTTTTCCAGTATTTTATGTATTTAACACAGCAAGAGTGGTGGTACATACTTCTTGTCCCAATACTTTTGTCAAGACTAAAACCAGTTCAAATTTATAGGGTTTGCTTTTTAAGGAGCAAATCTTTTGGGGAGTCTTGCAATTCTAGCACCTAAAAACAGACAGTAACAAGATGGAGCAACTAAATTGCACAATTTTTTTCATGCAAAATGCAGAAATGTTACGGCTATTTGAGAGCTGACCAACAAGGTACTCCAAAAAGGGAGAAATCCTGAAAATAACTAACGTTGAAATAATCAGTGAAAGCATGCTTTAAATAGCAGACAAAAAAGGGAAACATCTCTTGCACATTAAACAGTGTAAGTGTAAAAAATAAAGCTTTATTTACATTTGCATCATTACTCCACAGTTGACCAACATGAGCTCTCACCGATGTGGGAAGCACAAAAGAGACCTTCAGGGATGCTCCGGGGGAGAGCAGCTCTCAGGGCAGTTAGTGCTGTCTGTCTCAGAAAAAGAAAGTTTCACAGCAGTGGGCACCTGGGCAATAGGAGGTTCATTTATATCAATTATGCATGAGCATGCGAGGAAATGATCCTGCAGCAGGGAATTTAAGGGTGTGTTTTGGCAAGGCGATGCACACCGAGTGGCCCATGTTTGCAGCAGATGTGAATTAATATGGCATATCTGAAGGCAAGTCAAGAATCTCAAATTTATACAAGTCATGACTGGATGGGGCTTTTTTTAGCTGCAGTTGAACTGGAAACCTGTATAACAGCAGAATAGCAGACTAAAACTGGGAATACTTATTTAATATTTAATACTGGCTGTTTACATTAACCTTCCCCTGCCTTCAGAAGTTTTAAGTACATTTTTCCAGATCTCAAATATTTATACACAGGAAGGAGAAGAAAATATGCATCACAATAAATAAAATCTGAGTTTACCTGAAGTTCAAGTGCTCCACTAGAACATATCCATCTGAGAGAAGGGGGGGAAAAAAGCAGCAAATTAATAAACTCCTGAGCAAATAAAGGCCCAGTGGCTAAGCACAAAGAACGTACTGTTGCTTGCTCCTCAAAACTGGATTGCAAAGTGACCACCCGTGCCAGAGAGTTTCTGCGAACTTACATCTGCCCTCCGAATTGCGGCAAATCACTGCGTTGCCCTCCGTGACATCGATAACATCCAGCTGTTCTCCAGCTGTGACCGGGAGATCAACCCTCCTCTTACTGGGGACCGAGCACTCCGCAGTGGCTGTGTTGATGACATTGATCTCCTTATCGTACTGCAGAAAAGAAAGAAACCCACAAGTTGTGCTACAGGCTTGTGCGATGTCTTTAAGGGCAATGGGGAGGGATGGAGGGAACAGATTTCAGGACGGGTTGTGAGTCTTTGTTTGGGGCTGAAGAGGGAAAAAACCCCAGCAAAGTCCCTGATGAAGATCCCAGATTAGGAGAGAAGGTAGCAGGTCAGTGGGACATCTCTTCCAGCGTAGCTAAGGGCCAACAACTTTCCACCATGCATCTTTTAAGCATGACACGTAGCTGCTTTCCTCCTCTGACACAGTTAGTTCTCTAAAAAGACACGTACCATAAACGTTTCTCTAAAAAACTTCTCTTCTTTTTCCATCTTCTTGCTTTTTTCTGTATTGCTCTTCTTGACTTTGAAGATATTTCTGCATTGCGAGAGAGACACACACACTTCTGAGCTCCATTTAAATAATCTCTGGCACATTGGGAAATGCAGCCCAGAGACCAACTCCAGCCTTGCCTGCCATGAAC
>NW_009613293.1:223948-233501 GCF_000690535.1 Cariama cristata | reverse complement strand
CGGAAGAGCAAAGTACAGGGTTCACATCGTTATTTTTCGTAAAAGGATGAATATACAACTCGAATCTGTTGGTGAGCATAACTTGAGCCATTTTGTATCTCCATTTGGAATAACTGTTTTCTCTGTAAGCAGCATGGGAACAAATGAACTCTCTGTCAAGTGTTTCAAATCAGTTGTGTTTTTACAGAAGTCAACAATTCACTTTTCCCCCAGCAGTTTGTCTCTTTCTGGTTTTATTTATATTCAAACACAAAGGGTCCCCAGCTAACTCTCATCCCGAGTCATTTATGGAAGCAAAGCTTGACACAGCATTCCAGATTTTTGTTGCTTTTTTGGCACATGGAGAAGAAAGTCACCCAAGCAGGCATTTATATGGCACTGTAAAGTGAAAAACGAGCTCTTGCAACCGGCTTAAGGGGAGCAATGGGCATTCATGCTGGGGCATTCCCTGGGTAGGGAGATGCCACGCTTTCTGGTTTGTACATCAAATTCCAGCTACGGCATTGATTTTAAAACTAAGAGAGGAAAAAAACAACCAAGCAAACAAAAAACACCCACTTGCAATAAATTATTCACCATTGGCTAACTTTCACGCACTTAAAATTAAGAGGAGAGGAAACAAGAGCTGAAATTAGGGACTTTTAAGTTGTGAAGAGATTCCTCTTTGGCAGTCTCAGCCCACAGGACCTGCAATCTCTAAGGAACAGATGAAATTGCATCGGCTTCCTGTAAAATTATACGCGTGACTTTTTGCACAACACAACAAGTGGTGTTTGAGCAACTCCATGCAGGAGCTCTCCGGTGAGAACCTAGAAAAGGGATCTCTGATTTGCATTTGTTTGAAGTCCCAGGTATTGGATCATGAAAAAGCTCATTGCAATGAACATTTTTCTGATCTAAAAGGGAAATGAAAACTCCTACTTCCATGCGAATTTTGACAGCACCGGTAACAAAATGTTGTCTTTTCGCTTTTATGCACAAACGGTACAGCGAGAGGCAACGCAATAAACCCAACTGGAAAAAGACCTAGGAAATCAATACTTTAAAATAAGGGCAAGGGGAACACACAGGCAATTACTATGCTGTGCACAGAGCTTCTAAACACAGTGCTCTTGCCATGATAGCAATAGCTGATCCATGGAGAGCGAATATTTAATAAGGCACAATTAAAGAAGGAATGGGACTGAGCATGGCAGAAAGGCAGCCAAATATATAGCAAGTAACACCTTTTTGCTCAGCTAAGTGGGAAGACACGATACAACTACAGCATGAGACCCTCAGGGTATCCCCTGCTTGCATACAGCTCAGATCCAAGAGTTTGTTTTGCCCCCAAGATATTTTCCGCAAAGCTTCCTGAAAGTTGGCTTCAAAGAGAAAGGACCCTGGAGCAGCAGCCGACACAAAATATCTGTGCAATCAGGGGCATCCTGCTCCTGCAAGCGACTCAAGAGACGTGTGTACAAAGTTAGACAACAGGGGAAAACACAGAATGGCAACCAAGACCTTTCCACATCATCACTGCCTTTCTTTTGGTCCTTATCCTCTTTCGCCATCAGAAATTTCGGCATCCAGGTTTTGTACTTGTCGTCCTTCTCTCTGAGAGGAGGGGAAAGAGCCACACCACAGAAATTCAAGTTTTTTCCAGCAGACCGTGTGCCCTCCCCAAGCCCGTGTACCTACAAATTCGTGATTTTTTTCTCTCTGTCGTCCCCCCCCCAACCACCACTGAAATGCAAACACTTGCTGTGATTTATACCAGCACGTGCTGCTGCCACAATCATCTGGCAGCAAGACATCAAGACATGCTGTTCCTATTAAAAGTAATTTTTCTGACAAGGAGCTTGCCAGGACGGGGCTGATTATTGGGTCTGGGAGCTGGAGTTTTCCTTCCTTAGGAAAACTATCTGAATTTTCACGTGTTTCAGGGAGCAGCTCTCTCTTTTTCACGTCTCTGGCACTAACTAGGTAACATTGAAGAAACATTTTGCGGGATGCTACTTGCCAAATTAAACACACATGGAGAGGGCACCTGGACTGTCTCCAGAAGACTGAGTCCTGCCCAGCTCATGACCCTCGGTGGCTTGTGGTACGGCAGGCTCCCCAGGGCACGGGTTTGTGCCAAGGGGAACATCACCATGGCCCAGGGCCAGCCCCAGGAGAGGGCACCCTCCTTACCTCGGCTCTCTCTGCCCCACCTCGACGTCGTCGTACACCATGTCCTCCTGGGAAACAGCCGCTGTCAACCAAAACGCAGCAGAGAAATTTATTAGGAGATGTCGTTCTGAATCTGGTATTCAAAGCAATGTGTTGCAGAGGAAAACGAGGACTGCTGCTAGTCATTCAACCCAAAGGCGTCAAGGCAATGCAAAAGGAATATCCTTGGGACTATGAAAACCGTCCAAAACTCCAGCACAAGGCAGGGTGCTTGGGTTTGTTAGTTGTGTTTGTGGGTGGTTTTCTGGATGGGTTTGGCCATCCAGCTCCAGAGATGGAGCACGAGCAGCAGCCAAGCCCCAGCTTTGAACCTCAGCCAGCCGAAGCAGGCTTCCCATCCCAAAGGCAAGGGTACTTTCACACCAGCACTTTCTTAAGGCTTGATTAGTGGGGCCAGTTTTTGTGTCCACCCCCATTTACCCAAGGCATGAACTTGTCCCTCCAGCAGGCAGCGATAAGTAGTTTTACCAAGAGCTGCCGGAGCGCAGTTGGCTGTTAAACACCATCACCAGCCTGGAAGCAGTGGCTCATTGTGGACTGCTTCACACGTTGTCTTCCTAAATATACTCAGCTCTTCAGGAGGAATGCTCCTCTTCAAAGAAAAAAACCATCCAAAAATGAGCAAAAAACCCACCCTCCAGCGAAGCACAAATATCTATCCACTCTTCAAAGTTCATGCTGCCACATTACATGATTTTCAGAAAGGGACTATGCGTAAAGTTCATTTTCCATTGTGCAACACATTTGCCTCTTCGTACACACACACACACATGAATCACCAAGAGTCAGACACATGTATGTTGCTTACCTAAATTTGGTACTGAAATGGAAAACAACCTGTGGATAGAAAGAGGCTTTTAGAAAGAAGTTTGCATATCAACATCGCCCCAAAAGCCATGAGCACCAACAAACTAGCAGTGCTTGCTGCTGAAGCACTGGAGGTAGGTGTAGGTGCATGGGTTCCATGACACCAACCACATTTCCAGAATTACATCTCTTGCTAAATAAGCATATCCATCCTCTGTCAGCACCAAGAGCCATGGTTCATCAAGCAGCTTATGAAAGGTCTACATTGCACCCAAAGAACAGTCCAAATCAGCAAAAGGACCCTCCTCCTGCCCACCCCTACACCCCTTCCCAATAGCTAGAGGTTTGGTGAACAGTTGATAACTGTCAATTGATAATTCCCTCCTTGTAGTTTGCCAATATCATAGGTTGCCCGGGAATTTAAATGTGACAATGATTGTAGAGATCTAAGATGCTTGCAGGATCTTTAAGGGTTCTTTGCGACAGGAGAATGGCATGAAAGCTGGTGGCTCCTTCCCTGTAATGATATTTAGCAGTAGTGCAGGAAGGAGCCGCTGACATGGCAGAGCACCTAGTGTAAAAAGGTTCTTAAGTAAAACAAAAGTTTCTCATATAAAAGAGGAAAGGGTTAATCTGGAATTTCCAAAGAAGTAAGAAAAAGTAGCATTTTCCTGAACTTCAGGCACTGTGCACACGGTGAGGTCCGCGTTGGCAGCGGTGGAGGACAGGTTCTGCAGGCAGCTACTGTGCACTTGAGGAAAAGGCAGGTTCCATGGAACCTTAACCAGGGTTTTGAATATTAAAGTAAAAATACCCAAAAGGGCATTATAGGAAGCTATACAATATCCTCTACGCTAATTTATTAGACTACAGACTCAGAAATAAACTTCTTCAGCAGATGCTGTTGCCAGCTTGACTATAAATGGTACTTGGAATAAAAAAACCTCAACCCTGAAGAGTGACATCAGCAAAGGTTTGCCTAATCCTGGCCCACAGGTCTAGGCAGGAGGTATCACGTTTCTGCTGAGGTATCAGAAAGGTACAAAGGCAGAAGAAAGCCTATGGAAACTTGGACGCTGCTTTAGGATCAGCTCCTGTAGATTCCTGATGACAGAGACTTCGGAGAAGCTGCACACATGGACCATTGGCCACATCTGCCATAGCAGCTCCTAATGAATTGATAGAAGCACTTTGACATAACTTTCCCAATAAAGCTGTAGTCCTTACTCCTAGACCTCCTGCTCTCAAATTATTGCAAATATGAATGCTAAGGTTTGGAGCTGGAAGGGGTTGGACAATCAACATTTTCTTACCTTAAGTTTTCCTTGAACCTGGTATTCTTCAGCTTCAACTTTTCTATTTTAAACAAGTTTCCAAATCTCTTTTGTTTTTCTGTTCTGTCCAAAAGAGAAACAGATTTTAAATTAAAGAGGCTGTAGGCGCTGAAGTATGTGAGAGTTGCAATACTCGTAGCCTCCGAGATCCTGAAGCAGGTAAAGGAAGGTCAGCAGACCTTAGACCTCAGCTCAGCAGTAGGCTTTAGGCCTTAACAGCATCACGTGGATGAATGATGGATTCAATGGGATAGGCACCAACACAGCAAAAGGTGCTTAATTATAAAGTCTAAGCTCAAATCTTTGCTTAGCTTTAAACTTTTCTGTATTAATTGAAGTTGTCCTCCTCAGACCCAACAACTACAGAATGATCCAGGTTTATTTGGGGTAAAAATTCCTGATGAAAGGGACAAAAATTCTCCAGAAGCATGCAGTGCACATTAAACGAGGATATTGGGAGCAGCTGTCTGTCCTGCCCTCCATCACACATTTCTTTTGTGTATGCTTTTGAGAAGGGTGTTCCAATACACACACTTCTCTGAAGCTTACGGGGGGTTGCAAAGCTGCACAGCAATTTTCTAATAAAGTATCTGCAAACAACCAAGATCCTCACATGGGGGACATTACCCATGCGCAAGTACTATTAAAAATACTTTATGTGTAGCAGCACACTAATTGTGCATGTGTGATCAATAGAAAGACTACATAAAGACCAGTTTGGGGATTAAGACACTGACCTCTGAACCCCTTGAATTTGGTCCCAACTCTAGCTTTGTCACAAAATTCCCTTGCAAACCCAGCAAGATGCACTGCCTCTCTATGAATTAGCAATAACGTTTAATTTCTGCTACTGTTCAGCAGCCATGTGAGGAGAGGCGCAGAAGAGGCATGGGTACGCTTCCCGGCGGGTGGGGGACAGGCATGGTCGGTCCGGGAGGCAGACGCAGACACCACCAGCCTACCCATGCTCATGCACCTCCACCACGCATCTCCCATGGACAATTTGCAGAGAAATGACACTTTCACCTTTTAATAACGGCCCAGTCACCTCCAGGGTTTCAGGTTTCCCGTAACTTTTTCCCCTCTCTGACGCATACAGACTCTGCATGCCGCCATGAGCTAGACCTGAATCCAGATGCAAGCCAGTACAAGTCTCACATCCGTAAGGGAAAAGCAGATGTACAGCAACACCTTATTATTCCTCCCACACTGCTCCTTAGAAGAGAGTCACCAGATGCACTTGAAGCAATTGTGTGCAGCATCCCCAGCCCATATGCCGTTCCCAAAAGCTGTCTCTATTTCTTACAAAAGGATGCAGGAAATCTTTTACTGCATGAGAGTAGGGAACCACACAAAGCTAATAAGTAAAAACACAACTAACTTCACGTTTCACCTCAGTCCATTTGGGAAGCTCAGGCAACATATAAACCTGAGGCTGCAAAACTCATTGCTTTTATAACACACCCTGTGGAAGCAAATCTCTTGAGAAGCTCTATAAAAACGTGCAGCATGCAAGTTAGTTACAGCATGTCAGCCTGGGCTCCTTTCAGCTTTCCAACCTTCTGTAATCTGAACTGTGAGCATTTTGTCCCTCTTTATGGGGACAATGTCCCCATTTGTCCCTCGAGCATTACCTCTTTTGGCCCACAAAAAAAGGTGCCATTTCCTAGCTACGGCTGAGCGACGCTTTTGATCAAGAGAAGGCTAGCAAGACTGTCCTGTGTGTTTTATGCAAGGAGAGGTCTGTAACGGGAGTACTTCCAATTGATGGAGAGTGCTACAAGCTCTAATAGAAAGGCTTCACTGCTTAGGGATTTAATTTTTGTAAGTGTCTTTTCTCCCTAAGTATCAGCCAAAGGGGAAAGAGGGAGGAAGAGGAGGAAGAAACCCACCCACACAGCAACATTTCTGCAGTTGCATTAGGAAAAAAAAAGGCTTCCAGCCAGTACCTGGCATGGGAGACCAAGGTCAGTATTTCAAAATACAGGCTAAGAAATTGCAACTTACTCCGTTTTTGCTGGATTATCACCCCCAGTCTCAACATCTTCATATGTTTCTTCGTAGCTGTTTCCTGAAACTTAATACCAAGGCATGCCATTATCACAAACCACATTCAGTAGCAATGAGGTGAGGTTTGCTGGACAAATTGCACCCAGGCCAGTACATTTTACTTTTACAGAGGTTTAGAGGTTGTTCAAATGAATTCCATGCTAGACATGTGTATTGCTCCCCACTGGTTTTAATGGGAATTTAGAGCAACCGGGCCAGAAGGAGACACTGTATATGTTGAAAGTTAAATGAAGCTATTCACATTATCTCCCAGGGACCAGCCCAAATTAAAAGCAGCTCCCGTTCGACCTTCCCCACGTGCTGCACTTACTGCTGGCTGAAGCAAACGGACTTGAGGCATCTGACTTGTGGCTGCTAGAAGACAGAAGTATTACATGGGGATGTGCTGCAGCGTAGTTTTTCAAAGACATTTCATAGACACAGCCATTGCAAAGAGCCCAGGTCCATACTCACAGAGTATCTTGCATTTCCTCAACATCATCATATATATCTTCTGCTGCCTGCAGAGACTGCCAAGTGTTTTGATTCAAGGCTGTTCTTTCTGCCCCTGGCTTTGGAGCACCTGCGTACATGTAGCGTGCTGGAAATGAGAAGGGATCTTTACTTTAGAAGCTTTTCTGAGGAACTTCTCTCAGGGCAAGGACAACTGTTGAGGGGAACAGTTGATGCCACAACAAATAAGAGCCTACAGACATACTTTCCATTCCAGAAGTCCAAGAAAGTCTCTGCTCTGAGCCACTTAGAGAAAGAAAAGTAAAGAATTTTAAAAGATTTTAAGTTTTAAAACATTTAGCTTTAAAACATGTTAAAGTTTTAAAATATTTTAGGTTTAAAAAAATTAAAACATCAATCAATATTCTCAATTGTGACCCAAATCCTCCTCATCAGGAAACATCCCAAGAGACTATTCATGGATGTTCGGAGAACTGATTGAAGGGAGGGCTTACCATGGTTGGTGGAGATGCTAAGATCCAAATAACAGGCCAGTCCATTGGGAATACACCTGTAAATCAACATCTCAGAAAGGAGACAAGGACAGAACCTATCCCAGAAAGTATTTCACCAAGGGCTGGAACCAAGCATGACAGTTGCACCTCATGAGGTTAGAAAAAGATTATTGCTGGGGGACTCTGTAAAGCGGCAATATTAAGTCTTTAAAACTGATTTAAGAGAGTTGGAGTAATGTAGAAATGCAGTCACATAAATAACAAGAGATCGTGTTTTTAAATGAACACGGGTGCATGCAGTAGCTCTGACCAGAAACATGCACCACCACAATATGGTCTAGTTAATGGCCAAAATTTCTGCAAAAATTTCAAACACCCATGAAGAAGAAAAGGGGGGGGGAACGGGACACCAAACAATTCTCCAAATCAGCCTCTCTGATGAAGCAGTACCAGGAGGCTCACCATGAGTACTTTTAAGAAGAAACCCCAACAGAAATTACCTACAGCTGTTCAAAGGTCAAGAAAACCTACAAGATTTCTTACAAAAACAGACACCAATCAAACCAGAAAATTATTATGAAGTGATTTTTTTTTTAAAAAAAAAAGAGAATGACACCAATAACAACCACAGCCACAGTCAATTTACACTTTCTCCTTCACTCTCCTGGTCTGTCCACAGAGCCCAACAGAGCTACTTTTCTCTCTTTCATCTTCAAAATGCTGCCGCATCGCACTAACAGCTTGCAGAGGCAGGAGTAAGCCTTTGCAGAATACAGTCCATGCACACTTACACCTGAAGTTGCAAAATAGTGTTTACAGAGGATACATGACTGAGTTTAATTGTGCAGCTAAGGTGCATATCACCAGCTCCGGGCACTTTCTGGGAGATCTTGACAGAAGGAGCCCAAAGTCAGTAGAAGGCTCACTGGAATTACTAAGAAGATGAAGCAAGGAGCCATCATCCATCTTAATAAGGGACAGGGGGAGACTTCATCCTGCTCATTTGTATTTCTACCAGAAGCCTTAGCCAAACCCTTTTCTGAGACTCAATAAATTATGAGAAGCAGAGGAGATGGATTTCAGCTCTCTCGGATAAGGGCAATCTGCTAGAAAAACAAACACCTCGGTTTGAGTTACGCAGATGGTTAACCAACTTGGGAAACTATTTGCAAAGCCAAAATAAATGATTCCGACCAGAATACAAATGCGCATGCAACCTTTTGCCCTGGTTTAACTAAATTGGTTCAAGAGTTGCATCCAAATTTAACATTATTTCCCATATGGAAGAGACATTTGGGCAACAGATGGGACTGAGGATTGAAGAAACGTTCAACAGCGCAATGAGATACTCACAGAGCTCTCCTCCGTCTTTTGCCAGCCCTTGTGGGGTAGGATGCTTTGCAGTCTGGGTACTGGTCACATCCTGCTTCACTTGTTGCACCTTCATCCCCCCTCTACCATCTTCCTTGGTTTGGCCATTCGGAGATACGTATTCATTTCCACCTGTCTGAGGTGGGGGACATTTGGTTTGATCAACACAGTCTTTAGAAACAGTTTTCTAATATAAGTTAATATAATTTACATATATATATGTATAAGAATATAAGTTATCTTTCTGTGGCCTTAAAACAGTTTCACACCCTTTTCCATCAGCCATTTCTGGTAGACGTAGGTGCTGCTTGGCAGCACTCCCTGCCTTTTAGGCAGTAGCAGTTGAGCAATGAGCAGGCAAAAGAGAAGGCAGAAAAAAACAGGTCATTAAGGACTCAAATTTCAACTGTTTTCCAAAGACAAGGAGGATAGAAGGAGAAGAGACATCCTACAGTAACTATTAGAAGTAGTCTCAAGGATACGATACCTTGAATTTTTTCCTTTCTTCCTGTTTCTGTCTTTCAAGACTTTGTTTTTCCACTTTTTCATCCTCTATTATAGCTCTTCCAGGACTGAAAATTTCAGAAATGAGAGAGATCTCAGAATAGAGACACTTTAGCAAAGTCACAGACAGACAGATTGCTTTACGACTGTGCCCAAATAAGCAGCTCATTTTCCCTTTGAATGAGGTAGATGCCAAAAAGACTACCAGTACGGGCAGTAAGGGCAAATCCAAATCTAAAGGCTACTGGTTACGTGGGGTGATAGTAATCACTCTTGGAAAAGAGACAAACTAAGGTGATTGTTTTC
>NW_009613293.1:211597-223917 GCF_000690535.1 Cariama cristata | reverse complement strand
CAGGAATGGACAAGCTAGATCCATTTGCCAGTGGCTTGTGAGATGTGCCTCTCACCATACTAGACTGCAATTTAGGGAAGAAGATACAGCAACAGGAGGCAGAACTTGATACCTTTTTTCCAGCATCACAACATTTCCCACTGAAGTGACCCCCTTTTATCACATGATTCTTCAATCCCCATCGAAAAAACAGCCTTCAGCCCATGACAGTAATTATACACTGCAAGGAGTTTGAAACATGACATTTATAGGGTAAAATTCAGTGTAGACCTTGCCTTACCACACAGCTTTGGACCTGGAACTGGGTGTCCCAGTTTGAGAGCTTCATACCTCTCCCTTCTTATACTGAAAGAGTTCAGGTTTCAGCACGAAAAGACAATGTATTTTCTTGTGTGCCAGAGGGGAGAAGAAAATCTGTCCTCCAGATATGTTTCAGAATGAAAACAATCTTAGAAACCATGAGTGCTGACACAGAAGAGCATCATTATCTACATGGTCCTGGTCGCAAAATATATGAAATTTCTTTCTGTTTACTGAGCGTGACAATATTCTAACCCTAACCTGAGTTAGTAGTGGGGTTAGAAGAAGCTTGAGAGAAAGGAAAGGAAATTACCTGGATTTGGCAAAGAGAAAAGTCTTCTGTTTCTAGAACAAAGAAGAGGAAAGCCTTAGGCCACTGTGCTTTTTTCAGCAGTCAAGCTTTTCTACAAGGCCTCAACTGTCATCTAGTATTTAAAGAAATATTTCTTTAGAAAGCCCAGAAGCATTTTACGTTTGGAATAGTCATCAGACAAGGATATTTCCTCTACTTTGCAGGACAGGGGATACGAATATTGACAAACTATACAGAGATAATGTAACAGTACAAGGGATCAGGCCAGTGAAGCTACTGGTCAGAATGAAAGCAATTACAGGTTGGAGAGCTTACAGAAGAGGAAGAAGGGTTTTTTTCATAAATAAAGATTTTTCCAACCTACCATAAAATAAGACTAGAGCCGAGCCAGAAAACCCCTCTGCAAATCATGCACAGATAAGTGCATTTGGAAACCTGTGCTATTTCCTGGACAATTTGATTGCTTTGCAAGTCGGGACTTGAACGTGGAGTTCGCCGTTTTCCAAAGAGCGGTTTCTCCTCTTTTAGCAGAGCCAGAACCGGTACCCAGTACATGATCATCTCCTGGCACGGGGTGACGTGTTCTCTCAGCCCAGCTACCCGCTGTGAGCTCGGCCACGCAGCCAAGCAGGTCTTCTCTAGGGACGGCGGTAGCGACTCCTGCCCTGTGCAATGCACTATCCTGCCTTCACTGCAGGACATCTCCACTGCCAAGGTGAACTGCCACCCCCTTTGTAACCAGGGTAAAATGAAAAGAGTCAGGTCATAGTTTGCAGCAGAGAGATCCCTGCAGCAGGGGATGAAAACCCGTACAGTCATGGCCACAACGGTTGCCCTTGCTTATGAGCCAAAGCTCAAAGGGTGCTGCCGTGACAAGGAACCTGGCTCAATTTTGCTTTTATGCCTTCACAGAGGGATTACCGGCACCAGCCCACCTTTGACAGGAAATTCCAGAGCAATTCAGTGGATTTTTTCCTACAAGAATCCATGATTTTTATATCGATGGTTGACACTTACTTGGTCTACCACCAACGTCCAGATGGTGTTACCACTTCCTGACATGTTTGCAGAGGAAGTCACGGGAACTGACTCTCTCCCCTAGTGTGTTTGGAAACCTCATCAGTCTTTGTGTCTCCTCTGCAATTCCTTATATATTTTTTGAGAGTCTTCACAGAGAGCACACATAAAGAAATACTCGGCAGATAAAAAATAGAGATACTAAAAATTTCTAAGATAGGAAAGCACAATATGTATGGTACAGTCAAGCCCAAAAGATCAAAACCAGTTGTGAGGAGACTTACCGTGTGTTCTTGAGGCTCTGCCTTAGATACTAGAAAAGATATTTGTGAACAAGTATTACTTTTTAGTCCACATTAAAGTCACTGCACTTTAAGTTACAAAACCCAACTTCAGCCCACATGCTCAGCGTCCAGACACACATTCACTATGGTACATTCACTGTGTCCTTCTGGCCAGGGTCCTTCATTCAGAGGACTGCAGCATCAAGCTTGGCTGGCCACAGTTTTCATAGCTCTTGGGGAAAACCCAAAAGGGTTGTGGTGGGTCCCCCCAAGGAAGGTGCTTGTCATCTATTCCAATGAGAGAGAAAACCAATGCAAAAGGCAGAAACTAACCTCCCAAAAAAGGAAAACTCAAAAAAAAGTAGAAGCAGAGCAGTGGTAACTCCAATAGAGAAAATTATACTGGGAAGAAATAATGATGGGGATGGAAAAGTTCTGTACCCAGAAAAAAAACCTGTTCCCAAGAAGATATTGAGCTTTGCCTCACTATCTTATTTTCTTTCTCTTCTACATAGGTAGTCTATCATGACTTTTTGCTACTGCAGTTTTGCTGTAAGCGCCATCTCACCACCAAAATGCTAACTTCTTCTTCGTCTGTGCCCCAAAGTCCTCATACAGTGACAGTGCACAGAGGGACAATACAGACATCTTTGGTCACCCCAACCAATGCGCAGCTGCTTTTCTCAGCTTGAAGAAACCATATATTATTTCCTTTTTTAAAAGCTCTATCCCAGATAGCATGTCATTCACCTAGCAGTCTTGCCTTGCAAAGTACCTTCAATGACACACAAGGTTGTGGTGTCCCCAGACTGATTCAGGTACGTCGGGGTTTCTCCGTAATTATGCTGCTCTTCAAGTTGAGCACTGAGAAGATGAGAGAAAAAGAGAGAAGAGATTTTTTTTTTTTTCTGACCCTTTCAGAAGTCTGAAAAAAAATAATAATTCAGCTCAAGGACAAGAAAGTCAAGCGCTTTGATACTGAGCCTACAAGAAAGCAAAGTGAAATCAGGAATTCCTTGGAGGGAGAGGAGATCCATGCCAGACGCAGGGCTCAGCTGAGCCTCCTCCCAACTCCGCAGTCCCACTGCTTTTCCTTCGGGAGGACAGGCTGTGTTTATAGGGCTCAAAGCATGTCAGGGGACTTCATACTGGGATTGTGTTCTTCTGCCTACAGCGATCCCTCAAGTAGAAACAGAACAAAAAGTCCAAGGAAATTGAGTGCAGCATTTTTTAAACCTACTACAGCTACTTAAAAAATAATAGCAACCCAGTTGAACTGTTTGGCATGCTGGTTCTCACTCAAGGAAACAGGAAGAGGAAAATGCAGGTATCAGAGGGTATGTTTAAAGGTTCTTCTCCCGAGCTTTCAAGTGACACGCTCCATGCCAACACGGCGAGCGGCACGTGCCAGCCATGGGAGGAGGCAAGGTGTCACAGCCCCAGCACCGCACAGCCTCAAGCATTGGGCTTCCCAGCCCTGCCCCCACCTCCTCGTTCTCCTTTTCCCTTTCCTGCTCCGGAAATTCAAATTAGCATCATTTGGGAAGAGGTGCAGAGAGAAATCCAACCTTTCCCGGAGCACCCAGGCAAAGCCCTGAGGCTTCCCCTCCACTCATGGTGGCAGAGGTTTCCGCAGCTCAGGAGTGTGCCGGGAAGCAGCAAATGCACAAGATGTAGCTTGCAAGGCATGCGGGGAATGCGCTAGGGTGGTGAAAGAGCATCAGGAAGAGTAATAGTGAGAACTTCCTTCTTTTAACGGTAAGTCTATAATAAACCTCAGGGAGGGTTTGGTTTTCCTTGAATTATCCTACTGTCACAACTTGGCATCAACAGATTAAGGACTAAGTAATTGTTGCAAACCAGAACAAGAGGAACAAGAAACTCAAGGTGCATTTTAGCAGTAGTGAAATCAGAGTAAGAAACACCACCTAAAGTCAAGCAGAAGCTTGTACAAATGCCAAAGGCTGCCCTAGCCCCCTGCTCTCCCCTGCAGCCCCCCAGCATTGGGGGCAGTGCCTGCTGGCTTGCTAGTCCCACAGCATGTTTTGGACACGTAGGTCCCACTGAAGGGGACACACATCACATATACGCACATATACATATTGCATTAATAGCGTGAGCAGGTATTTTGTCCCCAGTGCCATTACTTGAGGAGAGGAGACCAGGAAAAGCCGTTCACTTCCCCAGCCCAACCCTGAGATAAAATAGCATCCTGGGAACTTAGCTGGACACCATTAATAGCGTGAGCAGGTATTTTGTCCCCAGTGCCATTACTTGAGGAGAGGAGACCAGGAAAAGCCCCTACCATTCACTTCCCCAGCCCAGCCTTGAGATAAAATAGCATCCTGGGAACTTGGCTGGACACCAGACAGCCCTTTCTATACCCCACAGTGCTACCCCAGACCTGAAACACAGCTGGGTTGATGGATCCCTGACTAGCATCAGAGAAGGCAGAGTGTTTATCCTCAAACAAGGAATGAGAGCTCAAGATTAGTTGGCACAAACAACTACGTCAGGGTCTCTAAGAGACCAGACTTCATTACAGGTGAGACTCTCACCTCTCGGCTTCAGGGAGGGGAATTTCTGCCCCCAAAACCCCATGCTTTTGCTTTTACCCTGGAGTTCATTTAATTCATTTCCCCAGTTATCACATGGTTAATATTTAACAAATGACCTATTGTAAAGACCATATCACAAGTATTAGAGCAAGATAGCTAATCTTGCTGCAATGCATAACTAGCACAGCTTCCTTGTGGTGCACAACAGTTTTGGAGCTGGTTATTTTTTGATCAGTTCTCTTCTGACAAGTACAGGTTAAAAGTTAAACAAAACACCAGCCAACGCTGGCAGGAACACCTCATGATGTGAAAAGCACAACTTGCTGTGTCATTAGCTGCAAGAATTCATTGTTTGGGCACAGAAAGTGTTTTAAGAATTGGTCTTTCTTTGCTTTGGTTCAGGCATTCTGTTTCCCATTTTCATGGTTGTCTATTCATGCAGCTAAGACAAAACATGTGTATGAACATTTTTCTCCACTTTTGCTGTTCTTGTGGCACAGAACCAGGACCCCTACGCAACCACTCATGCCAAGTCAGAGACATACCAGAAAAAGTCAGGATCCCCTTCTATACAAAAAACATTTGTGTCTGTAAGATTATTGAGCCATTTCAGACATTTGTGGTATCAGAAGCTGAACCGATCAGCTCACGTCCTTCAGCGAGTTTGGACCGCCACTCAATAAAAATCTCACTTCAGCATCTGGAGACAGCTGAAGTCCTGGGGATGGGGAAGGAGGGCAGTGGCTCCTGAACCTCACCTGTGCCCAAACACACAGGAGGACAAGCTCCTCCGCTGCTGGCAAAAAAAAACAACCCACCCAACACCTGCTGGTTATGCCAGGGCTTTGTTTCAGCAACAGTTCTCAAAAGCACCTCTTTTCTAAAAACATCAAGCTTGCGTACATGGAAAACAGGAAGCAAAAACCACACGGGTGCTGAGTGATCTTTGCAACCAAAGCACTGGTGGTGTTTTCACTCCGGCCAGCTAAACCAGACCTAATGACACACGTGTAGGGTTCTCCATGCTGCTTGAAGAACTCAGAGAAGGAAACAGGGATGAAGCTTTCTACTTTAGAAGGAGGTCATCCCAGCCAGCTTTGAGCTTCCCATGTGGGTTTGCACAATCCCTGGAGCAAGTTGCTGCCTCTGGGAGCGGGACTTTCCCTCCAGACTGCACAGGGATGCTTCAGCATCACGGGATGGGGATACTTCCATCGCCTACGAGGCAGGTGTTGCCTCACCACACGCTCACCTTTCGGGGGTCAGGTAATCCTCTTCGTCAGCAGCTGCACACAAAGACACAGAGCATTAGCATCTGAAGGCGAGACCGCTCTCCTACCGAACACCGGCCGCAGCGATGGGGAGGTGTGACGGGGACAGCCCTTCCTCAAGGCAGCACACAAAGAAAGGTGTGAAATAAGATTGCCAGCAGAAACCAGGGATGTGACTACGTTAATATGTCATTATTTCATGTTTCCAGGCAACAACCTCAAGCTTTCTAGAAATCAATAATTGAGCAATATTGAGAGGGCATGGAGACGATGACATATAAATGTAACTACTTTCCTCCAGCAAATAATATATTTAGAAAAGGCAAATAGGTTAGAAAAGATTTTCAGTGAAAATGTCTCTCTTTTTTTCCCTCTCATTCTTATCAAGGCCAGGACAGACCAATAAGCACTGGCACAGTAAAGCCTAAGAAAGTTTAGCAGAGCCCTTCTTAGAAAAGCAGCTCCCTTTGAATTCTGCAAAAGTTGTGCCTAAAGATCTGGCTATAATTAAGCCTGTATCTATAAAGAAACACCATTTAGCAGCTTAATAAGCGGTCCAGAATATTCTATTATGCAACATCAATAGGCTTTTATTATGGGAAACTGAACTTTTGCATTTCTTAATGTTGGAACATTTAACGAGGTTGCCCTCTGTTGTATTTAAAACAGAAGGGGAGGGATTAGCAGACCAGTTTCTACCCATTTTATTGTGCCTTCCCACAGTTGTGTGCTCCAGAGTCAAGGCATTTCCCATTGAAGAGGAGCGATAAAGATCAGCTCGCCTTGTATGCAGCTGCCGCGGCTTTACCAGCCAGCTGTAAACCCCTCACGACACGCTGCAGTTGGGAGGAAAGTGGGTTTCTGCGTGGGGCATGACATCCAACTTGGAAAACCAGATCCCTTTTCTAGATTAAGAGAAAAAAATCAGTCTCACTGAAACTGTTGGGCTCTTTTTAATGTTTGAGGAAGATGTTAGAAACAAGTAGCAACGTCTTATTTCCATACGCTTGGAATCGTGGCCTTATAGATGTCGATAAACTGCAAACTATTATTCCTTTTCTGCAGAAAAGGTTTGGGTAGAAAGACCAGAAATCTCTTACTTGTTTCATTTCCTCTGTGGACCAAAGGCAAGGCGCTTCGGAAAGTGCTGAGATCAAACTTTGGGGGTCTTGCTGGCTTCCCAGGGGCAGGACCCAGGGACTCAGCTGAAGGAAGAGGTTTAATTCTTGGCCACTTTTTCCCAGGGCTGTGAGACCATTTTTCTGCTCCAGGCTGGCAGAAGGGAGGCTCCAATTCTGCTCCAGAGAAGTACAAGGACAGGCAGCAATTAGTTCTAATTTAAGCAAAAATCCACAAAGGATCATTAGTTGTTATAGAGACATTTCAAACCAGCTCTGCTTCCTCCTAACTTCAGTGTCCCCGTTACACAGCAGGGCTCTTACCATGTTACCAGAATGGAAAAATAAATGGAAATGTCCATTTTACAGATTTTTACAAACTTGAACATGTTGGGGCCTCAGCTCTCGACAGCTCCCTTCCTCTGAATTATAAAATACTAGCTTAATTTTCTGTACCGATAACATTTTAATCTGCCAGGATTTAGTGGCATAGCTGTTTTCAATACACAGTCTGAGCGCGGTAGCTTTCCAGGGTAAACAAAGACTTAATCTTTTCAGTGCCCCGTCACTCGGCGTGACGTTAGCAAGGGGAACTTCGCAGCATTCGAGTTTCCGAGCACCGGTTTCTGTAAGAAATACTGCAAGGAGAATATGCTCTCTGAGCTCAAATGCGACCTTTTGCAAAGCTTGGAGGGTGCAGAGTGGGGTTTCAGGTTTAAGGCATTTTAATTTGAACTAAACTGGCTCTGAAGAAAAGCCAAGCCTTTATAAGTCTGTGTGAAAACCAAATAGCAGGGCATAGTCACATTTACCTTGTCATTGCAAAAGGCCAAAGCAGACCAAATTTGAAGATACTCCCCTGTCCTCACTCTTCATCCTACTCTCAAAATGTGGACAATTTCTTAAAGTGAGTTTTAAAAAATTTGGTGGAAACGGGGAACCCTCCCTTTACCCCAGCTCAGCAGCAGTTTGGGGCCCATTTCTCAACTCCAGGACCTCCAGAGAAAGAAGCGAGCACTCCAATGGGCCAGTTTGGCCTCTTGTTTGAGGGTCCCAACTCATAACAGATTTTCTCTCCAGCTGCTGCATCCTGCACTTTCAGAGCACCTAGATACCTATATACTTCCTATATATGCTCACATGCACATATATAAGCTCATTGTTAAGAGTCTAGCTTACTAAACCTTTCTGGCGCTGAGGTTGCTCTCCTGGTGGACGGTAACTCGGCTGGCATAGCATAACAGCAGCTTCATCAGAGCTCCTGTGTCCTCTGGGACACTGGGGAAGAGCCGGTCCGCTGCCGCACAGAGCATCCTTCTTCTGGGCAGGCAAGTCCAACGTGGGTTCGCTTCCAGACAGTTGCATCCTGCTGCTGCCTGACACAGCAGGATCCCGCGTTGCCCTCTGCTCCGGGCAAGGGTGCACGTATAAGTTTGCTGCCCTTTGAGTTGGGAGCATTCCACTTGATTTCTCGCCTCGGGATAGAGTGTTTTCCCAGATCTGTAGGGCATGGTGGAAAGAATTTGGGAGCGGAGGGCCCTCTGGAGATGTTTGGGCTGATCCTTGTTGGTCAGTGCAACAGGATGGCAGAGGCTTCTCTGGACTGTTCTTGGGAGAACTCAGTCCTTTCTCTGAGACGTTGCCTTTGTGCTCTTCCTTGTGCCCCGTTGACTCCGCGTAACCCAGCTTGGCTTGACGCCATGCCAAGGGGTTACGCTGGGTGGGCGCAGAGGGTTGGGGAGCAGGATGGGCAGGTTCATTCTTGGGTTTTAGTATTATCACTTCTTTCTTACTCAGGGGCACAGTGTTCCCTCCAGAGACCAACTTGGGAGGGATTTCGATGGGAGGCTTCTTGCGTGGCTGTACCAGCTTGTTGGCCAAGTTGGAATCATTTTGAAATTTTGCTCGGAGGGCTCTGAAATCAGTCACACCTTCCTGGGTGGGGAAAGAGAGGAGAGCACAAAACATCTGTTTTGAGAGGTGGTAAGAGGCAATTTATACGATCATGATCATTTCGGAGAGAAAGAGACTGCAGACTCCACCCTGGTCGCCAAGAATATGCAGAGCCTGGTGAAAATTTAAAAGCAGGAGAAGAGAATTAGCTCATTCAAAGGATCCTCCAGAGGCTCCCAACTCACTCCTGATAAAGGCAACAGAGCTGAGACAGGGCGAAAACACAGGAACAGCATGGAAACACAACCAAGTAGAGCCAGCGGGACCAGCGGAGATGGCTCCTGCTCCCTAACATCACTCAGTGTTGGAGAACCTCCCTCAGGAGGACCTGGCAAACACTAAAATGAATATTATTGCTTCCTGGTAGAGGTGCTGCAATAGCGCTTGTGCACCTGCCGGGTAGGAAAGCCTCATTTATTTTCAGTACACAAATACCAGCAAGGGGAGAGGTCGGTGCTGCTCCGCAGACCCCCAGTCCATCCCCTGCCTCCTCTAGGAAACTCTACCATGGGAAGAAAAGCACCAAACGTCCTCCTTGGTGGGCTCCAAATAACCCCTAGGACAAAGCCTTCTTCCTCTACCATGTTGGTTCAGCTCAGGGTCCCCATGGCTCCTTGGATGCTTCTCCCCTTGCCTTTATTCCCACCCCAGGAAGCAGAGGACGTACTACCCAAACACATGGCACACAAGGACAGCAAGAACATCTCCCAGTCCAGGTGATGAATACAGGCTAAGATACTCAATTCCTCTCCCATACAGTTACCAGACCCTAGGTTATATGTGATTTTGACCAAAGAGAGCTAATCAGTGACAGCGTAGTTTGAAAGGGCACTTAAAGAACATTTTGTTTCAGGCCTTTGTCCCCAGGCATCTCACCATCCCATGCTGGAGAAAGAGGATCACAGTTTTTCCCTGCAGTGTCGTGGCTTAAATTCAGCCCTGAACTGAACTGGGGAGAAAATATGGAGAAAAATTTACGAGCTACTTAAGTCCTTGAACTGCTCTATAACTTTTTATATGCCATGATTACATTAGGTGCACTACTCTGGCAGTTTGGTTCAATGTGGAGAACTGTAAGGCTTCACGAGAACCTGTCTAATGAGGAAATTGGAAAAAATTATCTAGGACAGAACTTCGTTATTCTGAAAAAAGCCCCAGCCTTAAGTGTTAAGGCAGAACAGATGAATAGCATACTGAGGTTTTATTGCATTTAATTGCACGATTTATTAAACACTGACAATTTCTCTTGAATAACCCCTTTCACTGACTTTATTACTTTCACAGGGTAGTGCATGATGTAAAGAACCAACCCTTGGGGGAGAGGTTTGAATTGCTCCAATTATATTTCATATTAGTGGTCAGCAGCGTGATGCCGTGTAAGCTGCCCAGACAGCCTAATCTAGTGGCGAGCCGATGGGAATGGGAGTTTTCAGAAGCATACGGAGGATGAATCAGATTTTGGAAAAAAAAAAAATCACACATGTACCCAATCCCTCTGGCAATGCCAGACAGGCAATAAAGCCGCGAGGTGCCCTAATGCAATTGCACGGGGCTTTCGCACGTGCTGCGGCAACAGTTGAAGAGTTCAGTGCTGTTTACCTCCCCTTACTGATTTTCTTTACTGAAGCGCACAGTTCCTCATCGCTGCCCTCGGACACAAAGAAAATAGAAAAGAAAAAGTACCTGCGTATCTCAATGTGCCACAGGCGAGGCAGACTGATGCAAAACAAGGGCTTGGGTCAGGCCTCTCCCTGGCACTGCCTGTGACAGAAGCCACTGTGACAGTCACTACCTTGGCACTACCTTTAATTAAAGAGAGATGGATACAAGCCTCCCTTTTTCCCCCTCAAGTTGTTATTCCTCTTGCCTTGAAATAGCAGCTTCAAATGATCTCCCTAATTAACTGGAAGATTATCTGCTCTTAATGCACTCTTGGTGCCCTTCACTAGAATATAGTTTCTCCTAGTTTGCAGCCCGCTGGGATATTCTTACCGATGCCACGAGCAGACCCAGCGTGGGAGGGACACGTACAGCCCGCGGCCAAGCACACCAAAGGATGGGGTTAAATTGTATCCTCCCCCCCCCCCGGCCACCTCCTGCACACCCACACTGCTGGATGCTCTCTCCCTCCCCACAAATCTGCAACTGCTGCTTCCTTGCACAGGGCTGAGCTTAGCACAACCCTCTGAGATGCAATGAGTTCTCCCAGTCTCTGCGGGGATGATTTTCCATCAGAGCCGGCACTGTTTCAAACCACAGACCCATCCAAGCAACTCTTTGTCTTGACCCGTGCACCTTAAGCTAGCTCAGGGAGATGCTCAGCCTAAACACGGTGCCGAGCAGGTCGCAGGCAGGACGGACACACGTGAAGCCCCAGTCCCGGTGCCCCACCAGCACGGCAGGGAGAGGTGCTCCCCTGAAAATTAGACCAGTTGACAAGTGGGGAGAATACACTAATAAATTTAAAGGACTGCCAAAAGCTCACAATGTATATTACAGCTACATCTGGGCAAATAATTCACTGTGAATAATAATATATTTGGCAAAAGCCAACGCAAGATGAGAGAGGGAGAGAATAAAAAGGAAACAAACTTCCACTGGCCGGAAAGCTATGAGCATTACAGAGTCAGGGGACAGCTAAGCTTTCCATATTTTCTCCCTGTAAATAAAATGCTCTTCTAACATTAATATCATTCTAGGAAGCAGAATAAAGCTCAGCTTAAGCCGGTGATAAGGATACCTTTTAGAAAGAGGAGCAGCTGGAGGTTTGTGCTGATACCAAGGACTAACCAAAAGGCATCCGAATTCTCTTTAGTTTTCTGCCACTGCTTTTCTAAAACAAATCGACACAGGCAGAGAAACCCCATTCAAGACATGACACGCAGCACAGCCGAGAGGAAGCACTGCATGTTCCCCTCCCGAAATTTTTGCGGTTTAATCCATTCTTTATCTTGATTTCCAAGGGAGCTCCCATGGGTAAATGTTTAATCAGCGCTGCCCTCTGTCCCACAGCGGGGCGGCTGGAGCCGAGCCCAGGCACCCTGGGCACGCTGACGAGAGCACGCCGTGGATACCATCTACTCATTAACCCGCCGGCTTCTCCCAGGGGGGTTGGAAAAAATAAAAATCCACCTCTACTTTTTGTTAAATTAAGAGGCAGCAACCGCAGCTCGTCTCAGAGCAAAGGGGGAAGAAACCAGGCACTGGGAGCCCCTCAGCCCCTGCTTTGGGGCAGAGAAAGCTGTTCCTTTGTGGTCCCCAAGCAGAGCAGAAGCAGCAATGAGAGAGTGCACCTAACGCCCAGGTTAAACTGCTCCCGGCACTTCATGGAGATAACAGCCCCAATCTACGAATCAGCAGCAGAAAATCAAGCAGCAAATCTTTCACCAGGGCCAGAGGCAGAGGAGCCAGAGCAGCCCGTTGCTGCGGTGAGGGTGGAAAGGAGCAGTGCCCCAGCAGTTACCACGTCCATCCCTTCGCTGCTCCGTGCCGGATCCGGCCGGTCA
>NW_009613293.1:203396-211575 GCF_000690535.1 Cariama cristata | reverse complement strand
CCAGCGATCGCCACGGCTGCTACTCGCTCCCTCTTCGTTCCCTGCCACCACCACAGCGGCGGGCGAGGCGAGGCGAGCCCAAAAACACACCTGGGCCAAGGCATGGGTCTGCCCCTGGGGCGGGGAGAACCTCACCTGGGCAGGGCTGAGCCTGCGGGAGCACAGCCCTGCCCGTCCACGCTTCCTTGACCTGAGTCACGAGTTCCCTGAACCACAAACGTCAACACGGCAGCAGGCGTTGGACAGGCTCAGAAAGGGAAGAATCAGGTTTGGTTTGCTTTTTGAGGGAGAGAACGGCACTTGCCCTCGGCATGGTTGCCCCTACATTCACCCGTGTCCATATGGTGTCCATATTCACGGCAGTTCTCAGGTCCCTTCTCACACCTGGGGCAAGCAAAGCTGAGGAGAGCAGAGCAGTCCCACCGTGGCCACCAATAATCCTTACCCCACCTCTTCATAGGTCTCCCCATGGGTGACACCCACCCTACTGCATCAGCCCAGCCTGCACCAGGCTCTTCCCCAAGCTGAAGCCAGAGACCTCAGAGTGATTAAAACAGACATCTCCCTGGAGGAGCCAAATGTTTTCTTCATCTCTGGATAGCAAAGCCCAGCAAAACCAGTCATCCTCGCTGAAGCCCACACATATTCCCCGGTGAAGCAGCTCCTTTTCATGGTGAGCTGTTTCTCAGAGTCCTAAGGACAGACCAGTTAAATTAGGGCAAACAAGACTTTTCCCATCACTGGATATTTCTGCCCTGGAGAACAGCCTGAAAGGATCTGTCCAAACATTGAGCCCATGTTTTTACAGAGCACATTTCCCAGGAAAAGCAAGGCTGGTTCGCTTGGCAAGAAGAGAACAGAGAGCCCCAGGACTTGCTTTTCCCTCCATAACTGATCAAATATTATTTCATCTTTCTCTGCAGCAGCGCTTGATGTTTCTTGCGAGCAGAGACGGCTGCTGCTTGGAGCCTGGGTGCTGGGTGGTATTCAGGGGTGGCTGTTGATAGGACTCAGGTGGGCAAGGAGCCATCGGCAGCCTCAGCAATACTCACCCATCACCAGCTGACCCTAATCCCATGTACCAGAACACGGCACCTCTGATATGTATCATTCCCAAACAGCTGCCTGGAAAAGAAACCCTGCAGCAATAGCAGGCCTTGAGGTTAGGGGAAAAGGGACTGGTAAAACATGCCTGTGATGCATAGGATCTGATGGAGTGTATGATTGTCTGAAGGTGACCCAGATTTCACTCCGCTGATTTGAAGGTGATGGAGGGATACACGATTTGTGGGTGGATGTTCCCCCCCTGCACATGGGCATCGAGGAAAGCCTTGCCCCAAGCATCCCTAATGCCCTTTGGAACAGGACCAATACTCTCACAGCCTAACCTGACCCTGCTTTCTAGAGCCAAGCTTGAGGAGAACTGAAAAAAAAAAAAAAAAAAGGGAAAAAAAACTGGGAGAAAAAAAAAAAAAAGACTCATTTGTCGGAGACATGACTCGAAGCATGAGTCTCATTCCTCGCCACATGAAAGGCTCTGCTGCTGCGTGGTGGTCTTGGAGAAGAAAGGGGGGTCCTGCCGAGCTGGGACTTGGCAGGGAAGTCCCCCAAGCCGGGGCTGGAGTCGCGGCGTGATGAAAATGAATGCCGGCTTTGTGTACAGGTAGCTGGGGAGGATTTATGACCCGCCCAGTGCTACGAACACAGCCCGTGAATTAAAGCACTGTTGGAGAATCGGGAGGTTGTGACTTCAGAGCCATGGTCCTGCGGAAAAAAGACAGGGCAGATTGCTCTACATGGGCTCTAAAAATAAAAAGAAAATGCGAAAAGTTTCTTTAAAGCATGCATTTTGTGAGTGGTAGGCCCGGTGGGACCCCCACTTGCCTCACCGCCCTTCGACAGCAGCCCCAGGGCTGCCATAAATCCCACCAGGCTATACAAACTGCTCGGGGAGCACGGTGCAGACGTCGTGTTGTATAGATCAAACACCGCAGAAGTGGAAGCTGACTTTTTCCTCTGGCTCCGGACCTTTCTGGGGAACGTCTAATGGTAAAGAACTGGCACTGCTCTATGTAAGTCACCTTTTAATGGACCACATGGCACAATTTCCTTAAAGAAACTAGGCAGATACGTCAGGACATGACAAAACAGGACCTTACATCTTCTCTGAAATGCTGGAGGGGATGCAGGTAATCCCCTCGATAGCCCTTCCCCTCCTGTCCCACCTCTCCCCGCAGCGCTGGTGCCTCCCGTCAGTCCCCACCAGGCTGCAAATTGCCATGAACGGCGACGTCCCAGCAAAACACAATGACCACCTTGTCCACCGCCGCTATTAAACAGGCAGCGGTTTGGAGCAGGAGCTTGGGGTTTGGTCTGGGTTTGTGTACCAGAGCCACCGACCCAGAACGGGAGTTCCCGGGCACAGCCTGAACTGGAATAAAACCAAGTACCACTATTGAGAGCAACAGCACTAAACACTTCCTAAGCATGCACAATCTCCTCAGAACAAACAATTTCAGCCTGTTAAAAAATTTAAAATTTTATGATTCGGATGGGTTTTTTGCAGTGATGCAATTAGTATCTTATACAGACACAGCAGTCCAAGGGCTGCAAGCACAGCATTCAACAGACTTATTTTCCCTGCATTATTCTTTTCAGTTACTTAGTGACTAGTGGGATTTGTCATATGTTATGGCTATATTATACAGATTTGGGATTTCTGAGGCTTTGGGGGATTTCACAGAGGTGTCACTAGAGACGAGAAACAACAGCAGATCTTGGGAATATGATTTATTCCTAATCTTTCAGACTTTTAGAAAGCTGGGGCAGTGTGACTCGTGGAGACCAGGGAAATTTTGGGGCAATCCAGTCTTCTTTGAAAGACAACTAGATTCAGGTATTGCCCATGATATACTTGCCCATAATATTATAGACTGGGGATGGTCTGACAAGTTATTTTCCCTTGTCACAGCTGCTGGCCCCCCATATGGGACAGCACTGGGGGAAGGAGATGGGGCACAGAACGAGAGAAACCGTTGCTCCTGGGTGCAACACAGTAGAGTCCGTATATCTGAAAACACCCAGAAGAATGGGTAAAAACCTTGTGCTGGGGGGGATTTCAGCTCAGTTTTTATGCCTTATTCTGCATTCCCCGCACATCTCACCCTCTTTCTGCCAGGTTATATCATGGTTTTCCAGCAGAGGGGGAGATAGGATCACTTGTTCCACCACCAAGCCTCTTGCTCTGTCTTGTATTACTGGCATTAACAAGAAATTTAAGAAAATGCAGTATTATTGATCCCTGCATTCATAAAGCTAACACTTTTTTTTTAGTGGCCAGGACAGAGCGTTGTTTAGGAGGAGCCAATGTAGGTACCCATACGGCTTGTTCAGTAGTTTGAAGATCAGCCCCATCAAAGCACTGTAACAGTTAAGAAAATTAATTTAAAAGCCCTGCAATGTTTCAAATTTTTTATCTGTCCAAGCTATAAGGTCGTCTCTGCGGTATGGCCCTGACGCCACACTTAAGTGCATACGTCTTTTTTAGCAATATAGCCAATACAATTGCTCATGTGTTTAAGGCTAAGTGTTTACTCTGGTAGAAGATACGTTACCAGACCAGTTCGGTGTTCAGTGACACCAAATGAGGATTGGTATGTCCAGCACCAGAGCTGTGGTGGTTTTCTGGTCCTTAGGTGGACCTTTTCCACACCTCTCTGCAGCCGCTGGGTTCCGTAACTGGGACACGTGCCCGATGCACGTAAATGACACGGAGCTTTGTTGGTCCTTACCGTGCACCATCTCACCGCCAGCACTCAGTAGCTGGAGAATTTAAGCCGGGGATGAAAAACAGACGAACCTCAGGAAATGAGACGCACAACTGAGGCACAGAGGAAAAGCATGTTGGTGATTGCAGAGGTTGGTCAGCCCTGTTATCAGGACAAAACTTCTACCTGTGGTGTGAGACCATCACTGTGACAGTGACCACTCCTGCCAGCACCTGCAGACAGTGTTTGCTGTCACCCCACTGACATGGAGGATGATGACCAGGGTCAGATACAGCCTGCAGCATCCTTTCCCTGCCCTGCAGCAATGCAACACACATGGGCATGAGGTCTTCAAGACCGCAGAAACATCAACTAGTGCAGAGCATCTGCTCAGCAGCATAAACTATAGCAAACACATTGCATCTGTCTTATCCTTCTTAATACCTCTACTCCTGTCTTCTGTTTGCTATACAATATAAAGCCATCTTCCAAATTCAAACCCTGCTCTTGAAGGTGTCTGTGCTCGGATTTTGATTTTGAAGTTTAGAGATGAAGAGCTTGGTAACCAGCTTTGCTTCCTTGGCAAAATAGAAGTTATTTTACCAAGCTACTGTTCAGAGAAAGCTCTCCAGCGCTTGCAGAGAGGATGAGCGGAGAAAGCCCATGTGTGCTGCGAAAGCACGTGTGAAACAGCGAACTTTCCAAGGGCAGAGCTCCAATTGCTAGGCATAATTTCTTGATCTTGCCATATCTAACATCTTCTATAACCTCTGTACATTGCAACAATCTCTATATTTTTTTTTTAAAAACCCACCCCTGAATGAAAGGCTGTCTGCTCTGCAATTTCCCTGGGGAACCATGAGAGAACAAACAGCACATGGCAGGTGTCAGTCACATCGCTTAATGCACAACAGCAAGAAGCTTGGATACAACTTTGTGGGTATGATGTATCAAACAGAATAAAAAAGAACAGGACTCTGCCTTTAGATGTTCATAGTCTTCAATTCAGGAACGAAATTCAGATTTACAGTATTGCATGAATAATGTACTACAAACAAATTATAAATAGAATATTGGCATAAAAAAGGATGATTCCTTTTAGTAACTGTATCCCCTGCAGCGAAAACCATATGAATATACTAAAAATAAAAATCTACATATAAAGAAAATACAAATGTAAACTGCTGGACAACAACAATATTATGTTAGCTCTTGTAACATATCTTCACCCTGGAGCTAGGCTTGTGTAGACAGTCATGTTACCGAATGTCCTCTTCAGGTCCTATTTAAAAGATCAATGCATTCTGCAGGCAGAAATTAATTCCTGTTGTTGGGCCAAAGACATTTGAAGTGGAGACTTTTTGAAGTGGAACAAAATCCTGTATTGCTATCAGAGCGGAAGAGTGGGTGACCAAATTTGTTCACATTGAGTTAATCTACACCTGATTTTAAGAGTTGTAAATGAGGCGTTGTATGGCTGCTGATTAGAGGCTGGCAATGAAAAGTTCTTCAGTGTCAGGGAAAAGAGCTTTGCGATGGGAATAGTCCCAAAGTGACGATGCAAATTCCCACACAGGCTTTGCTGCAGCAAGCTCGCTGCTCACCCCAGCCTGCTCACAGCCTGTATCTCCCTGCTCCTGAAGAGCCCCAAGACTTCAGGTCATGGCTCATCCTCCTGAAGGTGACTGCGTCGCTATTGACAGCATGGCTAGCATCGCAAGCCAAAGGTTCAGAGAGTTAATTCAGATTTAGAGGCAAGGATCCAACACACATTTTAGACAAGTTCAATTCATAATGTTATAAATGGAACCATAACTTTTATATATATCACTTTTGGAACATAACACCTTTGAGAAAGGTTCTTTAATTTCACCTCTAACGTAGTGTGCCTTGCTTGACGCTTAAATCTCTCTCGCACGTCTCCCCCCCAGACGACCTCGCCTATCAGTGCGAAATTGTTGTTGTGCCTGATTGCACAAACCAGCCCAGTCTTTTACCTGGGAGACGTGCCACAAATAACTTTCGTTATATATATGGTGTGTTTCTGATGCTGCTATCAGAAAAGAAAAGATATAAGGCTTCGACAGTCTCGCCTAGATGCTGAGGAGGCACTTGACTGTGCAAAACAGCCATTTATATCAAAGAACGGCAGAAGTTTGGAAGATTTGGAAGAAGATAGATTTGGCAGATGGCCAGGGAGGCTCCTACCACGGGGACAGTGGAGTCCATCCCCCCCAGACCTTTATAAGCGTTGCCAAAACCTTTTTATGTCGTTCTGTCTTAACAGCGACATGCAGAGAGGCTGTAATGTGGAAAAGGGAGGTAACAATGGGGATCGCCTTAGGCCAGTTTCAACCCCCTGCTTTTCTCCCAGGCAAAAGCAATTTAGCTTTAATAGTATATATAAAAAAATATTTAAAAAAATATTAAACCCCTTATTTGAGTTCTGCTTGTGTAGGTGAAGAAAGAAGGACTTTCTGAACTCATCTGAAGCGTATTAGTAGGTAAGGGATTACATTAACATACACTCGAAGGTCACATAAAGGCAGTTTTCATTTCATTTCACTACAGAGTTTACCCATGTGCCACATTTCTTCGTGTTTAGCAAAGACAAGCCCCAGGGTCATTCAGAACTTTAATTACATTAGAATAACACGGTAAGAGGTCCTTTTATTTTGATAATTTACAATACCAGCTATTGAAATGAGCTTTGCAATTAATTTGGGAAATACACAAAGTGACACTTCTATCCCAGTCTTTTGTGGACAGAGGAAAATTCGCTGTGTGCTTAATAGCTGTAATAGCCCAAGACCAGGTTTTCTTACAATAATTACACTTTCTCTTGAATTTATTGAGGTTCAAGCTTTCAGTTATCTGCTGGGACCACTTCATTTATGCATGAAGCATCTCAGCCCACTTATGCAGAAGAAAAAGCGGGGAGATACAGACTCTCGTTTGAACACAAAATTCTCCATAGATCTCTTACTCTTTTTTTTTAACTAATATCTAATGAAGTTATAGATTCCTTGTGCATTTTTGTGCCTGTCCAGGAGCCCTCGGGGGAATTTTGCAGGCTATGTGCAAGTTCGAAGAAACAGGTATGGGGCAACTTGGGCTACAGCATGCCTAAGTGTCTTTCCAATGGCCATTTTTTTCTTTCTTCCAACACATGAAAACTAAATATTCTCATCTTTTGACTATTATCTTAATAATAAATAACCCATGGTGTTCTTGCTTTCTCTGGTATTGCTCTCTTATACTTGTCCACATCCACTACTTCTGGGTTAAGATCCCAAGCAGCTAAAAGCATTAGAGCCACCACTAACAGATGGGCTTGCATAGCATATGGGTAAATCACAATTTCAGGTTTAGGGGACATCTTCCTCACCCCAAATCATTTTAGAAAACAAAGATTTAGATTCTCGTGTTGCAGTGACTGTGTAGGGCCATCCAAAAGCCAGGTGATAAATCACATCAGCTTTGGAGATGGGACGCTGTCTTATGATGATGGCAATGGGAAGAAGCTGAATTGACATTTCCTTGACGTATCTGGAAGGTACACGTTCCTCATAACACAATTTTATCACAATCATCATTTTGCTGTGCTGAGAAGCTTTTCCCTGGTCTGCAACCAGACACACCAAAATTACAGTTAAGTCACTATGGGAAATAAAATGAGCTTCCTACTCCTTCAAATTAAAAGGAGGGTGCAGGCTGGACAAGAAACACACTGCTGCAATAGGACTTGATTGACTTTAATGTGGAAACAATTGCACAGTTTAATATATTCCCTTGCCAGAAAACTGGGAATTTGTTTCCAAAAAAGGGCAAAGGCCTCCGGGATGTGTCCTGATTCTCTGTCATTTGACCTGTGCTGTTGTCAATGATTTACCACGGCGTTTTGGAGTCCGGTGGGCTCCCTGCTTCTTCTAGAGGTGCTTGCCCCACAGCATCCTGAAGCCTAAAGCTTTCATTTGCAGCTAATCTATAGCAAACATTTACATATGGAAAAACAATGCGGTGGAGCCTGTGTCAGCTTTCTCCTTTGATTCTGTCTATGTGTTCGCTGGCTTTAACGGCACGTCATCAGGCCACGGCTACAGCATGCGGGGAGCTGGAGGCATTGCCTTCCCAGAGGTAAGTCTGTTACCCCCCAACTTTACATATAGAAATTACAGGCAAGTCAGTCAGCCCATCAATTTTGTCCTGACTTGAGGCATGTGCTCACTCTGCTCTCTGTAAACAGCTACCAGGAAAAAAAAATATTGGCAGTTGTCCAAAGCCCAAGCTAGGCATCGTAATTCCTTCTTATATCAACTGTTTGCACAATGGTTTTTCTTTTACAGATGACTATTAAGCCTTCTTAAACTTCCTTACCAAAATTACTATACTGGGTTTGGGCACTTGAAATG
>NW_009613293.1:118803-203365 GCF_000690535.1 Cariama cristata | reverse complement strand
TACACAGGATGATTAATGAGTGAATATTTTTCATATTCTTTTTCATTATAATTATTTTGCTTTTGACAATGTGAAGTTAAGAAGTGCATGGGAATAACCCAATTTTCAATCCAAGCTGGATCCTCATACCTCATTTTTTTTTCCCTGAACAATATTATTAACCTATATGAGTGACACTTAGGCTTTGAAGGCAGAGAATAAACAAGTTACTTTTTTTTCTAAAGCTATAGTGTCATGATAGGAAAGGAGTTGCATTTTTTTTTTCTACAGCCATTAATTTCAGGTTTGTTCTAAAGGCAAATATGATTTAGAAGGATCAAAAAAAGGTATCAGTGATAATTGGAACATGGAGACAAGAAGAAGGCGGAAAGGAAAAAAAACGTGGTAGTGATACACTTAATTATGAAGGCTTATTCCGATAATCCCTTTTGAAAATGAACAAAGACGAGATTTTTGATGTTTGATGAACTTATCAAACAAGGCAGAATAATGAAGAGGTAAATGTAAAATCCAATCGAAGGTGAGCCAATTAAGTACTTTGTGAAGTGCTGAAGGACACAGCCCACAAATCCTCCTGTCAGAGCAAAAAAGGCATCAATACATGGGTGTCCTCCAGCTCCGTGTTTGTCTGCAGGCTCCTGTTGTTTTCCTGGAGCCACGGTGGGGTTTTATCCCACAGCCTGATCTGCACCCACGGGCTCCCTTCCTGAGCTGTTGCGGCTCTCATTTAGTAAGGCTCTCTTCTACAGCCTCTGATGAATCCCCAATGTGCTCCGTACCTCTGCTAATTATCAATATTTCTCTTTGGACTGCAGTCTTTTAAGTAAAACAGACTGCTCATTAGTTAATCACCAAAATAATAATAACAACAATGTTTTGGCTCAGAATAACCCCTCAAAAATGCTTTGAAGGCTATGGCAAACAGAGAGTTGTGTTAGCATGCCACAGATTGCTCCTCAAGACAAAGAAATGCATTACCCAAATAAAGATTGTAGGAGTCAGGACAGAAATAGAGTTCATAACAACCAGGCTGGGGGGCAAGAGAAGTATTTTCTCGCTGTTGTATAGTGACATTCAGTGTATGTGCAGAGAGTCTGATCCAAGGGCCATTGCGATACAGGACCCTTGCCGTTTTCTGCTTTTATACTCTTCCTTTGGTTATTTTTCACTTCTCAGAATTTACGTACTTCCTTTTAGAAATAGTCAACCAACAAATTCCCATAGTGAACGTGGCTTTGTACCTTGCCTTCCCAGCACTGTTGGTGCAGCCATTCCCACCGCTCCACAAAGCCAATGGGAATCAGACCCTGATTTCAAACTTGTCTGGAAAAATACTGACCATGAATTCACAATGGTGTAAAAAAGCGAAATCAATAGATTTCAGAGCAGGGCCAAGGTGATAAACATCACTATTCCTGGAGTTTGTGATGTCCTTCTGAGAACAAAGCCCCCCAAAAAAAGACTTTCTTTAAAACCTGTCTCCTCTCTACATTCCTTCTGTTTACTCAGTGTGTTTGGTCTTATATATATGATGTACATACATTTTATTGCAATCTACTTATTGGAAAGGGCTAGGATGTCTTGGGGGAGCGGGAAACCCCAGACAAAATTCTCAGGTCCTGCACCTGCTGCCCCTGACCACTTCTGATGGTGAAATACTTGGATGGGGCATCTCGGGTAGTACAGCTACCCCTGCTAAGGGATGCTTCCCATTGCCTACAAAATAGGTTCCTGGTGGAAAAACACACACACAGAGATCATTTTCTCCCTGGTAGCCTCCAGCCCTCCGTAAAACACAACTTCAAAGACCTTAGACCGCTATCTCTTCCCCTCCTTAGAAGAAGCAGCAGAGATGTTAATTCTCCGGCTCCTGTCAACTGTCAGCTGAGCCAGTGGTCAGAATGGACTGATTGCTTTCCTTGCCAAGAGAGAAAAGTAAGACTCCACTGTAATGTATTCATTTATCTTCAGATGTGTCTGTGATGAGGATGTACACACATTAATTATATATATTATACATATTCATCATTCTGAAGCATCCAGTAAACTCATCCAAATATGATGGAGATGCTCCTCTACTAGAGAGGCTCTTACTTACCCTGGTGTAAACTGGGGAATAAATTCATTTAAGGCAGCAGAGCAGCAAATTGCAAAATCAAGGCAAATGGTGGAAGAATCAGGCCAGAATATTTGCCCAAGACTTTCTTCTTTTTCTATCTCAGACTTAATTAAGTATCCCCTGATTCTTAATGCAAATGTTCCAATGAAAGAAATTAGAAGCAGCCTTCATTCATCAGCTCCTGTTCTCAATTTTTTATATCATTTCACATATGTCTTCATAATTCAAGAATTTATTTTCAAATACCTGACATAATTTTGCTTTCTACTGAGTTTATATCCCTGCATTTTTTGTTCCTGTGCTTATAATCAGTAAATGATTTAGCTCTTCTCTCTTTCTTTTTTTTTTCTTTCTAGTTTAAAGAGCAGCAATTCTCATTAATAATCCATCAGAAATGTTGCAGGATCAGTGTGGTAATTAGTGTCTGTGTCCATCTGAGCCTGTTACATTCCAGGACAAAGCATGTGTAACTGGAAAAATTCCATATTATTTCCAAGGTATAAAATAAGGAAGAGATTTTTAAAAACAGTTATTCCAGCCCTCACTCAATTTGCTCGTATGAACTTCAAGCAAATTTCCTGAGCTCCCACCTCGCTGTTGACTCTTGTTCTCCAATTGTCATGTACAAAGTCTTTGGGCCACACAAAAAAATAACAATATAGATAAAAGTGACAGTTTAAATTGCTTTATAGCCTGTGGAGGTGATGTCTCTGGGTGACACAAGTTAGGTGTTGGCGGTGTTTTTCTCTCGTGTGTGGTTCAGCACCGGTACCGGAGGCTGGTGCAGCCGGCAGAGTTTGCAGGGCGGCGATGCGCAGGGCATCTCTGGGATGAGGAAGCTTGCCGTGCCGAGACGACGTGCACCGGGCCCCCCGGCTGCGGGAAAGACTTTCGGTGCGAGGAAACAGGTGAGTGAACCAGACACAAACTCCTGCCAAAGAGGTTTTGGTCCTGGGTGGACAGACCTAGGGTGGTATCCGTCCCCTGCCACGGGCAGAGCTTTACCAAGCAGGCAGCAGGATGGTGAACCGGTGCCAGTTGACCGGAGAAAGCAGGAAATTTCCCCATCTTTCCCCACTTGTACAGAAATGCATCCATGTCACACTCAGATTTGGTTAAAAAGAAGGCTGTGTGATATGGAAAAGGTTAATTTTTCGGTGGAACAAAGAGAGTAGAAATATTCTACTCCAACTGCTGTGCTACACGCTCACACTCCCCTCCGTGGGCACCAACGCTCCCACAACACACCACTTTCTCCCCCTGCAAAAGACATAGTTCAATCATGAATCCAACTAGCAATCTGTTGGGGTGATTTATTTATTTTTAGCCATCCCCAGCTCTGAGGACTGGGATATAATACGGCTGTTCTCTGAAAGTTTGACTAGCCTTGACAGATTTTTGTTGTTACACAAATGGCTCAAACTCCCATCTTGAGCACTTAATGAAAATTCTATTGAAATTCAGAACTACGTGCCAGCTCTGTGACCAGCTCATCAGCTGGAGCAGGTCATCATTGCTCCATCGAGGCAAGTGCAGCAGTACCAGTTCCCTCCTGCCATGAATGTCATGTCAAGGTTTCCTCCTCACTTCCAGAAACAAAAGCACTTTCAAGTTGCCCTTCCTGCAAACATCCATACTTGAGCTATAATTATTGCAATAACTTCTCAAATACCTCCTGCAACGGGAAGAGGCAAGATTGCACTGTAATCAGACGGAGTTGACTTCCTTAAGCCAAGCAGAGAAGCTATTGCTTCCTGTAGCTCCTTTCCAAGAGCGTGATTTTAGATAATAACATCAGGCCAGCCAGGTGACCTCAACTTGATTCTCATCCCATGGGAGCCCAAGGGAGCAGCCAGCTTGGACTCTGAGCTATGCTCGCTCCAGGTTACAAAGGGAAACCTTCCCCCAAGGAACTGGGAAAAGTAAGGTGCCAATGGACGAGCGCTGCGTTTAACACCCAGTGTGATTTCTTGTGGCCCCAAGATATGGGTGGGAAACAGCACAATCAGTGCAAGCTGCCAAAAAGGTTTTCTGAAGGGCGGATAAGCGATCCCTTGTACCTGTGCACTTTAGGTCGCTGTATTAAACGGCATCTTGTGTGCAATGGAGAGCCAGACTGCAGAGATGGGTCTGATGAGGATAACTGTGAGGATGAAGATATTGAAAGCCCTTGTGAACAACTGTTCCCAATCCCAGGGTCTGAAAAAGCAGCCCAAGGGTGAGTAATTAATCAATAGCTGCTACTCTCACAACCGAAACAGGATTAAGTTTTTTTATATTGCTCTTCCTTACTAATAGAGGTGCTGCATGAGTCGATAGGGTGCTGCACAAAACCCAGCGGAGAGCTACTGTCCCACACGACCATGGGTAGCAATAAGGGAGGCAGGAGGGTTCATCCCAGCCTTTATTTCAAATCCTGTCCCGGATTTACTATCTGACCTTGGCCTTTCCCAGCCACTCTGTATTTGCGATGTCCTTTTTATACTCCTGTAAAAATAAATCCCAGTTATCTCACAGCTTTCTCCAGTTGATAAAAGTAATATATTAAAACAAACAGTAGACTTTGGAGATGCAGCATCCTGGTGGCATTCATCCTTCAGGAGAAGATTTAACTCCAGGATTTAGGACTTCAGAGCACAGATTCAAGGCAGAGAGCCTGAGCTCCACATGAGTATACGCAGGGTAAATACACCCATCCATGAAAAAGTTTTACAGTATTCAGTTTCAAGTTTTGGTTAGGTAATACACGGAAAGGAAGACTCCAGAATGAGTTTAAAGGCAAATTGTCTGCTGTGACATTCTTGTTTTAAATCCTGTATTTTAACAAAAATACTGTTTAGTTTCACTTGGACAACATGGCCTACAGTATGAGAATGCAGTCAGCCATTAGATAACTTTCCCATCATCTCGAACTCTGGCCCAGGGCCTGGGAGAGTCCATCAAAAGTTTATCCAGACGTATATTAATTTTCACCAAGCACTCCATTTAATACTGGTCTCTGATGTGTTTCTCCCGCAGAACACACAAAAGCAATAGCATTTACTGTCTTAGTCTTAAAGATGATTCCCTGTTGTGAGGAGCAATGCTGCTGTCTAGTTTGAATAATGCTTTCATTTTGGGCCGTGGAATTAGAGGGAATATTAAGTAAGAGGCAGGATTTCAGAGGGCAGCTGCTGTGATGGCTGGAGAGCAGGAAGAAAGAGGCGTAAGAAAATGATGAGAGACTTGGCAAAGCACAAGCAGACTGCAAGTCTAGGGAGGGTGCTAACTCCCCTGAGAAACGGGACCATTATTAAAAGGAAGGAGATGAAATTAAGATAGAAAACAATTACAGGGAATGCCGGGAAACATTTTGTGACAGTGAGATGCATTAGGCTCACGGGGAACCTGGAGGAATTCCAGCCTTTGGGACTTTCATAACTGTACTTGCTGGGATGGACTGGGCAACTTAACTGATTTTTTCCATTTCTAGAATATGAGTCCAAACCAATGTCTCGGAAATAAAATGGTTGTTTGTCTCCTGTTAGTTTTGGGAAGGAAATAGCAAGGAGATAACAAATCCAACCCTTAGATTTCAGGTGCTATCCAAATTCAAAGTCAGAGACCTGAGGATAGATAACTTGTAGTGTCAGGAGAACAGAAACACTGACAGAGACTGTTGGGGAAAGAAAATGCGAGCTATGGATAACTTTCTGAATGCTACTTCTTTCCAAGATACAATATCCTAACACAGGAAGAGAGCCAGTACGTATATGATCCTAATTTTTTTGGAGGCCACTGTGAGTATGTCTACAACGGAGAGTGGCGGGAGCTGAAGTACGATGCTGCATGTGAACATCTGTACTATGGAGACGATGAGAAGTATTTCCGCAAACCTTACAACTTTCACGTATACCAATTCCTAGTAAGCACCTCGGGTGGTTAAATTTAGCAATGTTTTCCAGCTAAAAGCCAAACTTCCTATAAAGATATCAGGTACATCTTATCATTAGCTTTAGGTTGTCTTTCAAGGTACCTTTCTCCATCTGTCCCCAAGACAAGAGACAGTTGATGATATAAATGCTGTTTTATGACACGTCAAGGAACTAACGTGCTTTATCACCCAGGCATCACCACTGCTTACTCTGGCCCAGTCAGAAGCACGAGAAATGGGGTTTCTCTAAATTCTGCTATTAATGAGCTGTAGAGCTTGCACAAGCCACTTGCCTCTCTAGGGATGAAGTTGGCCATGTGTAAAATGGGAACAATGCTACCGGTTCAATTTTTTAAAGTGTTTTAAGTCTATGGCATGGTTACAAGGCACATAAATCTAAATTCTGAGTGAGACAGAGATCCTGAAAGCCATCACCATGTATCACAAGCCTGTACCCTGTGGGGTCTCATCTGATGTTGGAGACTGAATTAAGTAGAGCAAGGATTCAACATGGGTCTCCTATGTCGTAAGTGGGTGCTTTGGCCACACTGTTAAACATTTATTATGCTTTTTGACATGAACAAATGAAAACACATTATTCCAGGGGAATATTACAGCCGCAGGTTCAATGCAAGTGGCTTTCATGTCCTCCCAGCAGGCAGAGTCCCCTGTGCCCCTTAGTCCTGAGTGTGAACCCAGGCAGACCTACCACACAGATCACGTTTTCTTCTCCCCCTTATCTGCTGCTAGCATCTGCACCATGGTCAGGTGGTGAGGGACACACTTCAGCATACCCTATATTCATCTTGACTCAGGAGCGTCTACATGCTGGGGTCTAGGAAGTCACTCAGGATGATGTGAGATGGTTTTTTCCAGTGTTGGTAATTTAGCTGGCTTTTTATAGCGATGGCAAATGGCACAGCCCGGATTCAGCAAGGCTGCTCAATTCCACACGCCCGCAAAGTAGAGCTGTCAAGGAAAAGGTCACTTCTCTAAAACACAGGCAAAACAATGTTTTCTAGTGTTGCCATCACAAGTGGCTGGATCACCACTGTTGAATTTTTCCTAAACAAATTCATCCAGAAGCAGGTTGGAGAGAAAAAAAATCAGTCCAAATCGTTAGGATTTGGCAGAGCTGTAAGGAACTGGAAGAAGGGTTTTATAATGGGAAGTGTCAAGCTAGCTTAATAGGCACCATTACCAGCTCCGGCTGTAATGGTGCCGCTTCCAGTGGCTAAACACAAACCTTTCCCCTGCCTGGAGATGGACGAAGCAAAATGCATGGCTTTATCCACATTTCTCATGTATTTCCAAATGAAACGGCACGTGACTTAATTCTTTATTCCACATTCATTGAAGTCAATGTCAGTGCTCTCAGGAGCATCACAGGCTTCAACAGAGGCACCATCAGCTCCTTAAAGAAATAAAGATTAAAAAGGAAGGGAAGTACCTGAAAAATTAATGTCTGCTCCTTTCACTTTAGGCTCATGCTGATTCTGGATTCACTTTAGAATTTTACGATGATTCAAAGGATCTGCTTGATGCCCTTAAAAGTGATAAATCCAGAACAAGAAGCTTTACCATTGGAATTGGGCCTGGAGGTTCAGCTTTCCAGTTAGAACTGGGCACCATTTTATCAGGTGGTAAAGGGTCCCTGAAGAATTTCACACAATATAGTGCAAAGGTATGTAAAAATAAAAATCAGTGATGCATGTGTTCCAGTCATGTCATGTGTGCATCTCATGGTCTGGTTGTAACTTATGTCAGTTCATTCTTTCAATTGCATTTTTTAACACATAATAATTGTACCTTAATTTGTTCATGTAATTGCAAATATATGATCGTTAGTAATCCTGTTTGTTGTTCTTACTACATTTGAGCAAACAGGGAGTGGGAATAAAACTGAATTACAAAGTACCACAACACATGTCATCTCACCCATTCCTGTTTCATGGCTACATTAAGCACATAAATAAAAAAATGCTTAAAGTGATGATGAGGGAGAAGGAAATATCAAGATGTTGATCAAAACAGTTGTCCTCAGGGGATGATCTCTGGTAGCAAATATATCTTGTTCAAATTAATACAAGCTGCCTTACCATGGGGAAACACGCTACTTTTTACAGGAGGTTAAAATACTGTGCTGAAAAAAAGAGTACCTGGTAATAGGGTGTATTTCTCACCGTGGGTTTACATCATGGACTAGCTGTGACGACCTCTTCCCAATCTAATAGCACGATTGCTGGTATTTCCCACATTTACCGTGCCCCGGCTCCACTTCTCTTGTGGCTGCTGACAGAAAACAATAAAGAAGAATTACTTTGATGGTGTTCTGAGTTAAAATGCCCTTAAAAGCTATTTGAAATGGGCACCATTATAGTATTTATTGTGCCCTTGTCCGGACTCATATGATGTTTGCAGCTAAACAATGATCAATTATTGGAGGAATCGAGAAGAGGAGTTGTGGATCTGGTGGTATATCCAGGAAATTCTCCCCCCCGTCAGCACCCTCCTCGCTGGGGTATCCCCCCACTGCTGGGCTGGGCTGGGCTTGCCTTGAGCCCTTCTCCTGCATCACTGGTCGAGGCTGTGAAAAAAGCAAAAGGGAATAAACAATGTGGAAGGGAAACCAGAAAAAAAGAAATAGCAGAAATGGAGGATGGCGGGGAGTCATGTGGAGCCCAATTCTTATTGTATTCGTACATCAATAAAAAAATCCCCATAGCATCCAAACCCCTGGCTTTGCCCTCCACCTCACACAGCACACAAGAAAGAGACACTCTAAAGAAGAATTATCACCAATTTCATTTAAACCCCGGCTCATTTTCATGCCCTCAACATACACTGACAGTCAGAGATTCAGGTTTTTCTCTGCAAACCTAAAGACTAGAAATTACCTTGCTTTTTTTTAAATGAATGTTGAGTGGCAGCTCCTCTTTTCTTTTCCTGCAGGAGGTTGGATTCATTAGAGGTGTGACGAAGGTGCAGACAGCCCGTTTCAAGATGAGAAGGGACAACATTGTTTTGGATGAAGATGTGCTGCTCTCCCTGCGGGAGCTTCCAAACACCTACAACTATGGCATGTATGCCAAATTCATCAACGACTACGGCACCCATTTCATGACATCTGGCACTATGGGAGGCGTCTTCGAGTACATCATTGTCACTAACAAGGCAGAAATGAGAAGAAAAGGTTAGAAAACAACAAGATACTCTCTGTTCACAACTTTCTGCTCTAAACCGTGTGTTTCCAATCTGGTGATGATGGAGTGGGTCCAGTCCACCAGAGTAATTCATCTGGCTCTGGCAGCTCCCCACAGCCACCATCTCCCCGGGCTCTGGGAGGCTGGGTGCTCATCAGCACCTCTTTGCTGAGTTGTCTGGCATGTCCCATCACATGATAGACACATACTTGTCACAAGCCCCAAAATGCAGTCAGGGTGGGGTAGGGGTTCACATGCATGTTGTTCACAAGATGGATGCACTACTGGCCACATAGCAGGGGACAGAGTGTCAGATAATGTGCTTCCTGATCCAATTTCAGAAGATCTGGGTGAGATTTTGGTAGTTTAGGAAGGAACCTGGGCATCTTTTTCTCTCTTTCTTTCAGTGTCACTTGCTAGACTTCTCTAAACTTCTCTTATTTCTTACAGTCGTTGTTCTGGCCGTTCTCATGAATGCTCAAGGAGTGCAAACTCATCCAGAGTAAAGAAAGATAGCCCACTCAGGTTTTAGCCTCCTAATAGTGAAGGTTTCAATTAAATGGAAATAACGCGTTACACTTGGCAATACCTCTGCCACTTTACTCTGGCTCGTGTCATACCTGAAGACTAACAGACCTCTGTTAGCTCCAGTTCTCAACAAATTAGAGTGTAGGAGGCTGGAGAGCCATACCTCTAAATCTCGGTTACATAAAATATCCACTGCAGATGTCTAGAGCGCAAGAATAGTCATTACTGGTGAGCCAAAGTATAACATTTTACCTAATCAAAAACATTAGATGCAGGCCAATAATATGGTACTTAGTACACTAAGCGGATTGTCAACTTTTGCAAAGGTGTCGACAATGCAATAGACACCACTTCCCCTAAGGACCATCACTCCACTCTGTTGACGGTAACGCTGCCTTGCTAACTCCAGGCTGGACATTTATGCAAAAGAAAATTGTGATACTGGACAACAGGTGCAAATTGCTGTAATTCCATCAATTCCATTAATTCCTGTGGTTCTGCCCCAAATTCTGCCTCTGGTCTGAAATGGTTTGGTACCATCAGCACTAGGATAACTACGCACACCATACTGAGTGTTAACCATGCCAATTTTTCCACAAGAAATTACTGATTGAGAGAATTTTTATCAAGTTCCTGAACTACTAATGTTTGGAAACATGATGCCTCTTCAAATAATTTATTCATTTTGAAGAGTGCGTGATATAGAGGTGAACAAGATCTTGGCAAGCAAGTCTTCAGGAAGCAGACTGCCAATTTCAGAGAAAAAATGAATCAAGGGCTTGTGGAGGGAAGCTATTATTTTGCTTTATCTTGCGCTTGCTGTGTATATAAGGAGGAGATTTACTGCTATGAGATGCCTTATCTTAGGAAAGAAGGATGTTGAAGTTCAGCAAAAGACAAAAATGTGCCGCAGTAGAAATGTAATTTTCATTCTAATGTAGTACGCTCCTGTAATTTTCATCTAGCAGACTCTGCTAGAAAGTCCACATTTACCAAGTCAGCCATGCTCTACATCACACGATGTAGATCCAGAAGGACCCACCTGCAGTGGCTGATATGCCACCGTCTAAAAGCATTTAGTAAAAAACCTGATTTTTCTAATGGCGATCACAGCCATGCTTGAAGGCTGTGTTTGCAAGAGGATTATCCACCTTCCCTGAGGAATGGACAGAATCAGGATATAAGCACCCAAGTCTTAAAATTAGAGCTTCCTAAGACAAGTCTGAAGCTCTGCAGATGCCTGGAGATGTACCGCTGAGTCCCCACAGGGCTGAGCAGCATGGCACCTGCTTTAGATCAACCACTGCATCCTGAGAGCCCACCTAGCCCATGAGGCTATGTGTTAAACGCTCTACAAGAGAAAACATTGCTTTCTTATGGACCAGTGACTAAAGCACATGCCCAGGAAACACATCCCTAGGCTGAGTCCTCCCTAAATGAGAGACAGCTTGGGTGGTCGCTGAGCATCTAGCTAAGCATAGGCATGAGCTGGACTTTAAGCATCCAGGAAACCTGAATTTTGAAAATGAAGTCACCTTCTGGGTTTAGGTACCCAGCAATAGACCACAACTCATCAGTAAAGGGCTTAGGAATACAGTTTTGCTGCCAGACCCATTTCTAGCTTTCAGGCTGCAAGGGCTTGTATGGATGTGGTCATGAGTGAAATAAATACGTATGTCAGAATGAGGTCCCTTGTTGCTCTGCCATCAATATTTTTCATTACTTGTTTTTAAAATAGATTGTTATGGTTCTATTATTTAGCAGAAAACAGTATAATGTGTTCACACATTACAAGAACATTTATGGAAGAAACATTACGCACAGAGTAAATTAGAAAGTCTTCATATATTCTGATTAATTCAAAATGCAGCAGTAAATCTCATCACTCGAGCACATTTAACTATCGCAAATTATATCATATAGAAATACTATCATCAGGGCTCCCCCCTCAAGTGCCAATATTTTCTATGACCACCCTTCTGCAATGATAACCACTTTTCATTTATCAAGACCCGATCTTGCCGCAACCAATAGCGAATTGTATCGACAGACCCTCGCTGAACATAATTACTCAACGGGAGCCATGGCGAATCAATTAATCAGGGTGTTCCTCAAGTTTAATTTTATGGCACTCCAACACCAAGATAAGCAATCACTCGTGTTGCTTTGGGTGAATGAACTTTACCCACTGTGTTTACAACTGTTGAACAGTTTAGTATAAGTAATTGAGTGTTACACATTTAATCTTTCTCAAGAGCCCAGTTTTGCAATGGGATGTAATTCCCCCTGAAGTCTTGAGCATGCTTCAGCTCTCACCAGTTTGAATCCAGGACTTGTAGCCCCTTTCTCAGGATGCTGAGCACCTCCGCTGGTTGGGACCCACCAAGCCAACGAGCAGATCCATGCCCCCCGTGTGGCTCCAGCGAGCCTCTCCTGAAGGGTGTGCAGAAGGGAGCAAAACCAGACCTATGGGCATTTTACCAGTATTTTAAACACAAGAAGACAAGACACTGCTCCCCGGTGCTGGGGTGAGGCAGTTCAGCAGACAGCGCTCTGGGCTGGGGCTCGGCCAGAGGTTCAGTCTTTGGACCATTAAGCCACGATGCACAAATCCTGCTGACCTCTGTGCCTCCCTTTCAATATCGTGGTATTGATTGCCGGGCTGCTTTGTAAAACACTTTGACAAAAAGAGCAATATAAAAGTTACCTGTTACTTACAATACCCGTATTTATTGAAATCAATGGATTTTTTTAACTATTAAAGAAGACGGTCTTGTATTTACAGTACACTGAAGTATGTACATAAAACCAGGCTGTATGAAATATGCGCATTGCTTACCTCGGTGAAACTGCCTCATTAGTTCCCTTCTCCCCTCCGCAGTCACTTCATGGGTCTCCAGTTACGTATTTTCGTGATGTATGTGGCGGTGGTGGCAGCAGCAGCCCAGCAGCAGCCCAGCAGCAGGCAGAAAGGTTTCGGCAGCTCTCAGCAGACAGACCTTTTGCAAGTTGCTACTTAAGATGCTGCTTAAGCCACTAATACCTGGGTCAAATCCTGAGTTTAGGAAAATTAGTGAGGATCTATTGATTTCGGCTGCTGTTCCTAGCTTTACCCTAGTTAGGAGTTAGTCTGTAAAAAAAAAGTTTTATTTTTAAATAAATAGACCAAACAAGGAAATACACGCCCGAAGCTTTGTGTTAAGATTTTTACTTTCTTCTAATACTTTCTAAGGAAACAATTTTTACAGTAGGGACATTTCCCTATCCAGCTGTTACGCAATAGACCCAATATACTCCGATAAAATATTAGCTCTTCCACCACAAGACTAAAAGCTGTCCTCTGCCTGGAATACCTCTTGACTTTGAAAACCAGGCCATGTAAATAACTGTGTATTTTCTTCATTGATAAAACAAAAACAAGTAGAAAAATGACCATTCTTCCATTCAGAATGGGTCACTGATTTACCTGTTTCCTTACTGTTTTGCAGACATCAGCGCTGAAGAGATAAGCGCCTGTATTGTCCGGTCCATTGGCCTTACGGTCAGCGAGAGTAAACTGCATTTGGAAGCATCTGTGTCATCCTCTGACTGTGCAAAGAAAGGATTTCTGAAAACGGGTATGATAGCACGGCAGATGTCTGTTAAGGCATCTTGCATCACTTCTTTCGGTCACTTGGGCATGGAGATTAAAGTAGGGTCACACACGGGTACGAAGAAGGGAGCTCTGGTGCCATCCCCAGCCATGGCTCAGGCCCAATTCTGGGACCAAAGCGACTTTGGGTCCCAGTCTCCAGGATTAGTGATTGCTCTCAAAAGAGAAGGAATTAAGGTAGCGATATCTGGATTAGAAACGCATGTAAATAGAGGCAGTCCCTATAGCCATGACAGACAGGGCATGGATGACAAGTGCAACATGGCAACTATTAAAGAACTCAAAACTGACTATAAAAAGTACTGAAAGAGGCTAGGAAGCCCCAGATTTGTAAATCACTTAACCAGCTATAGAGTGATCTACTACCCACTTGCTAACTAGGAACCAAGGCTGGAGGTGTGCAGGCTCTTCAGGTCTTACCAGCTGAGAGCATCTGAGATGCTCAACTTGTCACTGACCACCTTGTGCTAACGCGGCAGGGCTCGCCCCGCGAGCTCCCATCGATTGCAGGAGGCAGCATCAGTTGCCGCTCGCTCATAGCCCCTTGCACCATTGATCTCACCTCCATTAAGCAGTTTCTGGTGTACGTGGGGAAAGGGTAACTAAATAATATGGGTGTAATTCAACTTTTCAGATGCTGAGAGCAACAGTGCAGTTGTGGAAGATATTATTCCCCGGATAAGAGGTGGAGATACCAGTTACAGCGGAGGGCTCTTAAACAGTTGGGATGGCAATATGTATCGTCACTGGGGAAGGTCATTAAAATACAATCCTGCTGTTATTGATTTTGAGGTAAGGCTTTTCTGCAGTTGAAGAAACTCTGCCGCTATAAGGAATGAAAGTGTAGTCGAGCAGATCATTTCGTATTTTTATTGTGATCCCATCGCAGAACAAGATTAAATGTAATGGGCCACTGAACTGGTAACCTCTTATTCATTTCACAATGGGGAGTACACATCCCACCGACTGCATCCGCAGGGAGATGGACATGGAGCTTAATGCTGGATTAGTGCCGAGTTAAGTTTTTGATGTGTTCCCAAACAGCTTCCCGATGAATGGCTCTCCGCAGTTGCATTTATCCCTATTATTCTCCCCGATGCTATCTGCCCTCCTGTATAAGCAGGGGACTCGCAGGGGGCTGGGGAAGGAGTCTGCCCTCCGCCCCCAGCAAAGGCTCTGCATAGACCCCCCCCTGCTTTTCACCTGCCTCAGAGCCTTTGCAGACCCTGGTGGGTATAGCTGTGAGTCCTTCCAGGAGTTTTTAGAGCAGAGGGCTCCTGGATGCTTTGTCAGGTCAGGCCTGTCTTTCTCCATGCTCCAAAAAGAGGGTCCATAGCCATAAAAATCAGCCAAATTCTACTCCTCCCTTTTGTTTTATTGGATGCTCCATAAAACGGAAAGATCACTGAAGGATCCTACAGGGCTTCAGAGATGGGGTGGAGATGGATGCAAGCAGAGGGGATGGAAAAGGAGAGAGAAGAGCAACCCTACAAACAAATAATCCAGAGCTAGAGACCGCAGAGGCGAGAGGAGCTGGTCAGGGGTACCGCATCTACCCCGAGATGCTACGATCGCTGGTCTGCTCCGGGACTGCAACTGTGGGGTGGGGGGGAAGGACCTCAGTCACGGCAGGGACACGCTGCCACTTCCATCCCTCTCATCTTCATTTGAAAGCACACCCGCTCCTGGCTCTGAGAGAGGGTGGGAGAAGGGAGAATGGAATTGGGAATTATCTGTGTTATTGATAAGGCAAGAAGGACTCTGCAAACCTTCCTGGGCAGCACCTCAGCAGCAGAAAGCCCCGATAATATAGAAGCACTTTCAGTTCCAGCTGCAGGTTATTCACCTTTCTGCATGAGTTCCCATCAATTCTGGGCAAAATTTATTGCAATTTTCCGGTAAGCCATGTGCTGACCTCTGTGTTGGCTGCTCTGGAGCTCAGCACTCACTGTGCAACCGGAGCTGCCGATAAGCGCTCGTGTCCACTTCGGCAGCTCTTATCTGCAGTTCCCTCTCGTTTGTTAAACAGGCTTGTGCAAATTTGTCTAAGAGCTCTTCCCAAAGCCCAGTTGATCCTCCCCACGAATCGTTCTCACTGCACCTTGTGCAATGAGACAATGCCCAGCTCTTCTCTGGGCCCAGTTTCCACTGATTCCCAGCCAAGACACACAGCGTTCGCACAGATGCATGGATGGACAAATGTAAATCTGTGTCCTCAGACCAACTCTGAATTTTTAGCTTTAATATTCAGTTGAATATTACTATTCAGTTGGGCGACTTTAATTATAAGTCGCCCAAACTGGACTATTTTTGCCGAATAGTATATAGGAACTGGATTTTGCTACTGAAAATACTATGCGCATGTTATATGCTTAAAGCTGTAGATGACACAATATTATTTTGCTGCATCAAAGGGTAAAAAGTAAGTAGGCAAAATTCTCCACGCTCAGGATTTACTGGATGGTTTGCAATCTGGTCACCATTAGTTGTAGGCTGGCCTTAAGTTTTGCTGATACCCACTGTCCAAAGCTCTTACCAAAGCATTTTGGTTCAAAAAAGGCAAAAAGCATGCAAAAATTGCTGAGATTGTGACAGCACTAAGAAATTAGTCAAAAAACGGGCTTACTGGGGTGTTTTAATTTATCATTTGACTCCACACTGAAACGCCAAAGCATGTCCAGAAAAGCCAATCCTGCACAAACCTCTACGACGAGGAAGGTTTTGGAACGATGGTTTCTCACTGGGGCCCGTCAGTCATGGTAACGCATTTGCATGATGTACATGGAGCTGTCGAGAAAGACAAATGAGTTTTTTCTGAGCCCTGAGTTTATCCAGCAATGTCACAGCTCTCTGACTGCAGCGTGGTAGCATCTCAGTTGATGCCCAGCTGAAATTGTCTCCATGCTATTCATCTCCATCCTACGCAGCTGCAGCCCATCTACGAAATTCTCCGCAGAAGCAACCTTGGCGACATGGAAATCAAACGGCAAAACCTGAAACGGGCTTTGGATGATTATTTGTTGGAGTTCAATGCCTGCCACTGCGGACCATGCCAGAACAACGGTGAACCCATTTTGGTGGGAGACACGTGTTTCTGCCAGTGTCGACCAGGTTACGAAGGCCCTGCCTGCGAGCAGACTAAGCGCCGAGGTAAGACCCCGGGGTGTACCCGCAGCAGGGGAGGCCGAAAGGCAGCAAAGGGACAGGGTTTTCCCCTCCCCTCGGTTAACCAACAGCTCTTTGCATCCATGCATCAATCAAGCCTTCGCTTCTGTATCGCTTCCGTTGCTACGCTATCCTCAGCAGCCCTGCAAGAGACTGAAATTAGCAGCTCAGGTGATTATTATAAATACATCAGGGGAAAGGAGGATGTGTTTTATAGCTGGAGACTTACTGACACGTTGCAGAGCTGAGCTGGGGTGTGGTGGCAGCACCCTGGCAAAGCCCAGCTGCCCACATTGCCCACCAAGGGGTGGGCTCTGCCTGCGGTGCTCTACAGACACAGCTCGTTACTGTAAATGAGACCCTCACTGGGTCCTCACCGACTGGCACGTCACATCCTCGGGACGGGGATTCTCCGGAGCGCTTGCAGCATCCTGCTAAGGATGCCTGCTCCAAGGGTGAGAACACAAACCTCGACAGGCCAGGAGGGAAGGGAGGCTGAAAGGGTCAGGCTAAGCGACTGGGAAGTGATGCTCAAGAGATGTGCCACCAACAACGCTGTTTTAGTAAAAAATTGCCACATTGCCAGATTCCTCCCCCTCCCATAGGGAAACATTTGAACTAGAGGGAAGTATCTATTTGGGGAGAGAAAAAAATGTTTTTCCAAAGTGACAGGCTTTTATTTATGTTTTCTTTATCACTTCATATACTATCCTAAAAAATTAAATGGGTGGCAAAAAAAAAAGCCAACCTTGGAACATGCTCTTTTATTTCAAAAAATATCACAGTTCTTTCTGGATATTTTTGTCCTGATTTGTGATGACAAAAAAATCCAAATCTCAGCACATGAAGCTGGCAGAAAAATCCATCTTCAGAGCAGTTCCACCGGGCAGAGCTCCAGGCCTTCAACCATGTGCTCACAACTAGGGTCTCACTACTAGAAAATCAAAGCTGTGATGAGATAAGGAGTTAGAGCAGAGCTGGGCAGATCGTTATGAAGCCGCACTCAAAAGCATGGCTTCAGTGACTGCAAAGTGGGTTTCTTTAAAAATCTCAGGTTCTCCGAGTTGTCTCCAAATCCAAGGAACCTGCCTTAGGAGAGGAGCTTGGAAAGCTCAGGACCTGGCCCCAAAGCAGCCCACTGAACTGGCCAGCCCCTGTGCTCCCTGCTTTTAGCAACAGTGGGGATAGACACACTTCCAACTCACGGGTGATTTTTAGTTTCAAATTTTTAGTTCCAAAATTCATTTAAGACCAAACTCAGTTTTTCTAAAGCATGATGTTTCAGCAGATGGGAAACTCAGCTTTCCACTCAGCACTAAGTAAGAGCACACATATCCATTTGTGCTGTCTGGATTAATAAAGTGCCCAAACCAGGCATGAAGGCCAGTTGAGTAAATAAAAAACGACAGTAAATGACAGCCATCAAGCACTCCCATCATTCAGGAGCACCGCCATAATCCATACTATCGAACGCTCCTGACAACTCAGTCTGTACTGTAATAAAAAAGCCCTGAAATGACCCATCTCCAAAGGGATGGGCAGACTTTTCGAAACACTTCCATGATGTTAGAAGACTTTTGTCCCTCTGCCTTGGTCAAAGGTGAGAAAGTTAGTGCAGAGAGCGCTGTCAGCTGTCCTTTGGGAAAGGAAAGCCAAGCCGCAGCCTTTCAAATGAGCAGAGAAGAAAAAGAAACAGTTCCTGGTGTCTAAAGAAGGTGATGCTGCTTCATCTCCCCTGGCTTCAGAGCACCTTGATCTCAACCGCTGTCCGTGTGCTGCTTTTTTTCCACCTCCCCTCCTTTTTTTTTTTTTTTTTTTAATCCCCCTTTTTTTTAATGTGTTTACAGATGGTGAGACGGATGGACGCTGGAGTTGCTGGTCACGCTGGGCTCCCTGCGAGTCGGGCACAGCGCGGCGCAGCCGGCAGTGCAACAACCCGGCCCCGCAGCGCGGCGGGGAGCCCTGCGCCGGGAGGGACCTGCAGAGCAAAACCTGCTGAAACCCCCCGGGACGGCATCGCCCCCCACAGCTACATGGTCAACAGCAGTTTGGAGTCTATGCTATAAATACTCCAGGCATAATCCTGCAACGGAATTACCTTGGGAAGAAATAATTGTCTGGTATTGCATTGCTATACGTAGGGAGACGTGCTGGATTCACCGTATAAAACCCGAGCAATTGCTCCGGTGGATTGAACGCGTGCCTGGCTGCCTCCTCGCCCTCGCACCATGAGATGTGATGGGAGCCCCCCCCTCCCAGTTCACAGCGGCACAGCTGCAATACAGGAGATGGTGGAGAATCCATACGGGGGGCTTCGTTGCTGGGTGACCGTGGGGCTATAACGTGTCATAAAATAAATTTACTGAAAGTGTTTACATAAGTAAGCTTGGCTCGCAGACATTTTTATATTTGCCTTTGGAAAACACATTCAAAGCTCACGATCCTTGCATTTTTATGCAGTTGGTATTGACATATGTAGAACAAAACTTTTCTAAGTTGGCACTGTCAGACTTTTAAGTCCAGCATATTGGCCAGGGCTGCATTTGCAGCAAAGCCATATGCTGCTCTGCATGGGAGGAGGCTTAAGCCTAAACACGCCGAGGTATCATTGCGAAATGTGAACCCAAACTGACGAAAAATCTTCAATAAAATAATAAATAGAGTGGCTCGAACACAACCGTTTGGCAGAGGATGTTCACACACAAGCGAAGGCTATTCCTTTTTAAGACCAGTGATGAATTGACTATTAGCATGCAGGCGTTTTATCTCCCAGGCACCCAGAGCCAGAGAAGATGCTAACGGGCTGCTTGATTTAAGGGGCTTTTTTGAATGTGAGACGTAAATCTCAGCACAAGAATACACACAGTATTGAACTGTGTCCAGAGACCGCGGCGAGAGCCCGCAGCTCCCTCTTCTTAATGAACTGCCACAAAAACCTGGGGTGGACGGAAGGCAAATGGCGCTTCATTTTACTGGGCTTTTCGTTACAAGAAAAGAAGAAGAAAAAAAAAAGGCCCTGAGAAGGCATCGGGCGTATGAAAAGCTACAATAACAGCAACAAAACCTCAAAGCACAAAGGAGCACTTCTATATACATTTGAATGGAAAGAGGGAGTAGAAAGGAGTTTTTTTAGGGAAAGAAATCGCTCAGCTATAGCTCTGGTTCTTGGAAAGGCTTGTTTTTCAACAGCGCGTCAGTGGTGATTTAGAGTCTGACACTTAGCCGATGTAAATCAGGGCTGCTCCTTTGCCACAGCTGATTTATGCTACCTGAAGAACGGGCCCCATATTTTCTTTTGTGTGCGTGGTTGCCAAAGGGCAATTTTTTCACCATTTCTCTTTTGCTTGAAAATGAAACCATAGGCTGGTTTTGTATAAGAAAACGACAAACCAGGTTGTCTCCAAGCCCGAGATGTAAATGTTTTGCGAAAAATCCCTACGATGAGTGGCAAAGCTGTGGCCTTTTTGCCAACTTCACTTTTCCAGGTAAAGGTGATATTTACCCAGAGATGAATTTGTTCCCAAGGGCTTGAATCTGATGTCTTCTATGTTGGGAAAACGCAGCAGCGTGAAGCACCTATCTATCGGTATGATTTAGACATCCCAGAGGAATGTGAAATGTAGGACCAAAACAAGTTTTTCCCATCAGTGGTTTTCTCAATACTGTTTGGCATTGGGCTAGCAGGTTGTGTCGAAACATGAGACAGTGCTCTTACACCAAGGACCAGTTTGGCTCATAGGCGATTCTTACCTTTACACCGACTGCTTAGGACTCAGGAAAATGCCTGAAAGTAAACGAGTATAAAGTCACCTTAGTTACAAAGCTGAGCATGCTTCTTTTGTGACCAGAGGGAAGAAATTAATGAACAGAAAGATCTGATGCCTTGGAGGCTGGGGAGGGATGGGGGGCCTGCAGGAAGGCAACCTGCATCCTCAGCTTTTAGAGCCATTGCTAGAAGGACAGATCACGGGCTGGAGAACCACAGAAAAAGAACAAATACAAGTGATTAAAGAAACTGCATGTGAAATACCACCATGAAGCACACACAAATAAGAGCAAAAAAGCTGGGATTTACCTGCAGTTATTCATTCTCAACGTTCACCTCGCAAGCCAGGGCAATGAAATACAAACCCAAAGGTTTCCTTTAAATGCCAAAGGCAGCTCGGTACCAGTCCCTCTCCTCCCACCCTAGTCCCCCGCCACATCCAGGGCTCAGACATCTGCACGGCCGAAACTTGAAAGCGAAGTCAAAAGAAAGGAAGAAGCTGCCTGTAAGGTCTGGGGGAAAAATAATAAAAGATTATGAGCAATTACACATTTACAGTGCCAGTCAAAGCAGCTAATATATCTCATGCTGAAGTGGCCAGCATGAGAGTTGTGCTACATGAGATAAGCAGCAAAAATGTACGTTTCTTACTTAAACTAAAAGCTTAGAGGGTACAATAAAACACTGCAGTTCCACCCTGGTTTTAATGAACGGATTTTCCTCTCTTGCACACTGACATACATTTGATATAGTTATTTATCCTATATATTTCTTGCGGCATATTTCCCAAGAGACCTTGTTTATCTCGCTCATAAGTACATGATGGATGTATGGTGCTTTGGATAAATGGTATCACAATCAGATATTTTTATGGATATAGGCAAACTGGGTTATTAACAAAGGAAGGGCAGAGAGGAACCAGTACGCAAAAGAAAATAGCAAATGATTGATGACAATACACCTGAGGTTGCAAGGTGCAGACTCCAGATAACCAGCTAACAGAAGAGGAGATAAGGGCAGCGCTTGAGACAGAGCTGTTTTCTACCTCGGGGTCAATGTCACGCCAACTACCCAAATGCCTGCGTCCCTCTGAGCCTGCCATTTTAGAGCAGGCAAAAATTCCCCAGCAGGAGCAGCTCAAAAATTATTACCTTCCTTTTTATACAGTGTAAAGCAGAGGCACGGGAAGATACAAAACATTTAATCCTACCCCAAAAAACCTGAAAGAAAAGAAACACCAGATTCTGGAGAGTTTGGGGAGGGACTGGCATTCGTTATGCTGCTCTATCATGCCCATCACATGGGACTCTGGGCGCTGCATTACAAATAAGTAAAAATACATGTTCATGATGGTAATAATTACTGTCTTCATCTCTAGTTCTGTTGATTCACAAAAGCAGGGGGGTGTTAAAATAGGATATAAAAGGAAGACAAATCTGCAGGTATAATTTAACCTGAAATCTTGCAGTTGTCCTGGGTGCTCACTGGGCTCTTCAGCCATCAAAGCAGAAGAACTAGGAGTTGGAAATCTGGGGACTGTTAACACCTCTGCATGGACTTGCTGGGTTGCTTTTAACAAAATTTCTCCATCTGGGACAGAACCTGGGGAGGAACAAGTATAGCGGGAGAAACAGGAGCACGGTAAAGTAATTGAGCAATACTACGGCTACCACAGGGTTTGCAAGTCCCCCGCCGCAGCCTAGACCACGTTCCAGCCTCACAGGTAAATGTAAAGTGTCTACGTGGTATGAAAAGATAGGGAGCAAGTGAACCCAGGCTGGAAAGCAGCCTGACTTACCCACTCCTGATGGAGATGGTATAGACTGCAAGAGTCAAGTTGGTTTTTGTCCTGGGAAAGCTGGATGTCAGAATTACAACTTACCTAAAATACCCTTTTGGGAGCTTCCTAAGCCATGTTGACCAGATCCAGCTCGCATCACAACAGCAACGTCTTCAACCAGGGAGGTGGAGAAAACACAGCTTCTCCACGTTTACTTAGTTTCTTTTTTTCACAAGCAAACTGCTTGTGAAAATATAATATGGGATGTAGTAAAGCCCATTGAGACAACTGTCTTAACCAGAGAAACGGGCTGGAGCAGCGCAACCAGTGCTGAACACGCACGCAACCTGCCTGCAGCCTTCCCGAGTTTTCATATGTGGGTTATTAATCTAAACTTACACAGAAAGTGGAAGTTAGAAACACCAGTAAAAGATAATACCAAAATTTAATGTGTACCAAAATGAAACAATAAAAGCTTCAGCAGAGTATTTTTTATTCCCCTCCAGGTCATAATAAATCATTAGTTAGTTGAATCAAAGCACAAAATCACAAGGACGAGATAAAGTTACGTCCTTTATGGGGGGCTTCTAAGCCTATAGGCTCAATATTCAACCACTACTAAAATCATACTTCAGTTAGACTATCCTGCTGATCTTGAAGATTGTCAAATCTCTCCTTTCTTCCTCCAAAAAACCCCCCAAATACCCAAACTCAGACACTGCCCTTCAAAAAAATCCATGCTTTCCTGATCTGGGAACAGCAGTCCCAATTGAGGTTGCTACATTTGGCTCTGCTTGCCGCAGCAGTGGATAGACACACCGTGGGTATGTGTCAGAGTGCTTACTCCAGCCTGATGACCAGGAAAGGTGGTCAAATTTTCAAAAGCCACTCGACTCATCTGAGAAAGTTCCTTAATCAGATCACATCGATGCCTTTCAAGAAGGGCAGGCAACCGCACTGCAGTACGTGTCCTCACAGGCACCCATGAACCATGATCAGGGTCCTCTGCTGCAGAGCTTCTGCACTGTCCCTTTAAAAATCTTTGAAGAATATCATACTTTGCGTAAGCAGTGACCTCTTTTACCCATGACCCGAAATGAAGTTCTTGGCAAATTTCTATCACACAAAAGATACCACAGTTACACCGTGGATAACGGAAATGTTTTGGGTTGGCAGCTCAATTACGAAGCCCATAATGAGTACAGAGCACTCTTCTTTTACATATGCAATGTGCTCTTCCTTTCTTAAAGCTGTCACAGAAACCTTGTCAATAAGTGTGGAGGCGGCATGAGGGCTACAACTAAATGCATGTTGCATTGTTCAGATGTCAGAGAGCCTGAGTCGTTCTTACAAGAATTACATTTAGAAAATGTCAGTCTGAAAGGAGAGAAACTGGTGATACCAACCCATCATCACCAGCACTGCTAAAAACCCTCGGAAGAGTGTTTGACCTTGCAGACGCTAGAAGACTCACAACACTCATGAACAACTTTACACTGGTGGAATTGTTTTCCTGGAGCAAAGCTATTGCTGGTTATTTTACAGCATGCCCCACCAAACGTCTTCGCAAAAATCATTAACCATCAACAAAGCGGAAGGAGGCAAGTCCCTGGAATGATCCAGGGTCAGGTCAGTCATGAAACGGTGCGCAATATTAGAAGTTCCTCTTTTGTTTGACCTGGACTGCAATGCATGGACAGTAACAAAGGGCAAACCGTTCACTTTACTTTGGTTCTTTTCCTAGCAAACTCTCCATCGTGGATGTCCTAACCTGAGTGCACTAGCAATACAGCTGATGAAATACAGGCTTTCGCGGGATCAAACCAGAGCCTGTTTGGGGCAGAGGCAACTCCTAAGGGCAGAAGACCTCAGAGGATGTGCAAAGATGTTTGTTCCAAAATGTTCCATTTACTCTGCCCATGACAGAAAAGCTGGTTGCTCATCCTGCTCCAGCGGAGGGTCCTGGCATCCCGGAGTGACAGCCCCTAGGTAGGGTCAGCCCCTCCTGCAAGCGTAACCATCTCTCCTGCCTTCCAATAACCCCCAGCAGGAGAAGGACCAGCAGCTGCTTTCCAGTTCCCCACCCCAGTAGCATCCCTCTGCCCTTCCCAAGGAACCAGAGCGTTGGTGTATCGGAGCACACCGGGGTGTATCCAACACAATCAGTGCATCTCTTCTACTTCAGCAACGCACAGGAGGAAGCTCACCGCTGTGGTAGGAGTACAACTACTACACAGTCTAACAACGCTTTGGTGTCACCAGGCTGTTCTTCACAACTCGGTTTTCACTCCTTCAAGACAACTTCTAATAGGACAGACAATTTAAGTTAAATACAATAAATTGGGAAACGGGGGTAGTAAGGCACAGCGGCTTTAAATGTCACATTAGATACTATTGTGCTCATCGAGATTTAGACTTTAATATGCTGTATTTTGCTCCACATGACACAGCTGTCTTCACAGAAGCTGCATATTAGCACACATTCTGGTGCATGTAAGATCGAACAATCTTTTCTTACCTCAAAGGAACCTTCAAAAACAAGACAGTAAAATTTAAAACAATGCATCTACCAAATAAGGCAGGAGATAAAGCTTGTCTCAGTTAGCCCATTGCAATAAAGACAGAGAAAAGTCAAAATATTAAGAACAGTAAGCACATTCAATCCCATGGGTCAACTGCAGAGCATGTCCAAAGGTGTGATTCATAACACAGCCCCAGCTCCTAGTGTCTTCTGAAATGTTTCCAACTTCAATGCACTTGGATGAGACCCATAAGCAGAATGAGGCTAACTTGGTAAGTCAGCCAGGTGACATCTTCTCACTCAGTTTGCAAACTGCCCATCAGTTTTGTGTAAGGTCCTAACGATCCCCTCTAGCAAGTAACCGTCTCAGCATCTGGCCCTGAGCATGACGAACCACCATTTTGTGGGGCAGGGTTGTTGCACTGTCGTCTCCTTGTTCGTTGACCTCCTGAACATGGAGACCAGCTGGCCCAGCAACCCCAGTTTCCATTAATATCAGCATCTGCAAAAAAACCCAAAGCCAGAAAGGACTGTCAGAATAAAGCAGCTCTTTCCATGGGAAGAGCTGTCGACTTCCATGAATCATATTTAAATACAAACAGCTCTGCCCCTGTCCACACCACTAATAATATACTTGAGTCATTAACAATGAGTGATTGTTTTAAAGATGTTAATTCTCTGTTCAGCATTCTGGTGTTTGTTCAAACTACACTTTATGCAGCAAAGACAAGGAAAAAAAAAAAAAAAGAGTTAGCTTTATATTTGCTTGTGGACATTTCTGTCTCTGACTTTGTCCAAGCCTAGGTAAGAAAACAGCAACTAAACTCGTGTCAGCCACATTTTGAGGTGCTAGGGGAAACGTTAGCACGTTCTTCTTCAATGAACAACAGCTTGAATATTCAGCTTCCTATCCACTGCTTTTCCTATTACTCTGTTTCTTCTGGACCCTGAGCATGTGAGTGACATAAATTCAAAATCCTGAGAATCACGGAGCCGAACACGGAGGCAATACATGAAAGGAGGAAAGGGGAGTGAGAAAGGAAGTTACATGTTGACAAGCGGATGGATGTGAGTCTTTGGGAGGGTCGGATGCAATTACGCTTGTGGTAAGCAGCCTGGAACAAGGTGTTAAGTGACTCCACAGTTTAAGACTCCCTGGACTTCCTTAGAAACACCTACAAAATTGACCCTCTGCTTGGTGAAATCTTGGCTTAAAATGTATTTCAGCCTGGCTTAGTTAGGACACAGGCATGCAGAATGAGAACTGGATAAAAGACTGTAAACAAAGCACAATGATAAATGCAGTGCATCAAATTGTGGGATGGTGCCAGAGCTCTGGGTGCCTGAGATCTGGTATTATTTAGCATCTAAATTAATGAGCTGGAAGAAGTAAACAAAACGATTAAATTCACAGATCATCCTAAACTAGAAGGAGTTAAGAACATTAGTCAGGAGACAGCAGTGATATAAAGTGACCAAGAAGCATTAGTAAATGCTTCCAAACAACATAATAAGATTTTAAGATTAAAATGCATGGTAGCATATCTGGGAGAAAACAGTTTGCAACATCCTGGCTGTATCAAAGGGAAAAACTTAGAAAACAGAGCTGTTGGAGGAGACCCAAGGCTTGTCATGGATTGCAAATTAGGTAGGAGTTCATATTTTGGTACCATTGCAAGGCGCGTTTATGCAGCTCTGCACTGCAAAAGTAAAGCCACGTCCTCGTGAGTGCAAAGAAATTTCGAAGAGGGCAGGCAAAGTGTATCTGACATCTTCGTAGGACCCCAACCGCTCGTGCATTGGGCTGGGCAGAGTGGGGACAGCCAGCGCCGGGCATTCCTCCCCATCCATCACCCGCCATCCCCGGACACTCCTAAATACAGCTGGGACTGTCTCCTCGGACTTGGGGACCCTCTTACCTTTCCTCTCGCTGATCTCACAGGCAGTGCCACTGTAGCCAAGGGGACATAAGCATTGACACTCGGTTCCTGAAAGTAAGCAGAGATGGTGGGATTAGAGACTTCAAGTCACATTTCCCTGCAGACACCCATTTCTTTTCAGTGCTTCATCTTCAGTGAGGAAGGGACAGCGGGTGAAATGATATCAGCATTTTTCTCCAGTGGTGAAAGTATAAAATAGCAATAAAGTAGGGAAGCTGTGACTGCCCTGCCACCCCTCTCACCTCCCCGGCCATTTGTTCCTGCCCCTGCACTGCAGCTCAACCTCAGCTACACCAGGGCAGTAATTCAGCCAGCCAGGGTACCACACGGTCCCCCTGCTCCTCTTCAAAAGAGATATCTTGGTAGAGCTGAGAGGGAGCGAAGTGCAGCATCAGGAACGAGCACCTGGGACAGGAGCATCCCAACTTAGCTTTGTGACAGAGGAAAAGCCCAGGTAACCCTGCTCTGGCTGCCCAGGACTGGGGTGTGCATCCCATGGCAGGACCCCGGAGGAAAGCTCCCACTTAGGAAAATAAATGGTCATTTAAAATCTCCTTTTGAGAAGATCCTAAATGAAACGCGAACCTGACTCAGCTCCTAAAAAGTTATTTAAACAAGGGTAATCATAAGATGAATCCTTTAAGTGCTACAATCAACTAGCTGGTACCTGAAGTGATCGTTTCTGCGTTAGATACACATAGATGATAATGATTTTCATCAGGACTTTTGCAGATGCAGATTGGAATTAGGCACTTGACAAAATGGTCCCTTTGTTAGAAGCTCTCAGCACATCATATATCTCTGTTTAGGCAGTGCGGTTTTCATTCAATTTGATTATTTTCCCCCTTCATTTTTAAATCACAGCCTGCTTAAAGGAGGACAGCTTCTATTAGAAATGGGGGGAGGTGACGGTGATAACCGTACTTGGCACTTATATGGTGCTTTTCATCTTCAAAACACTTTTACAAACACTAATTAATGCTGAGACAGTAGTCACTTCTCTAGGAGGATGGAAGCAATCTTAAAAGCAAAGGAGGAGACTTAAAGATGTCAACTTTTGTTTTTTTTTAAGGCATAATTGAGAAGGAACAAATTCTTCCACAAAACTGATACAGATGGCCACTCCCGTTAAAAAGACACATCTCTTGACTTTATTATCTTTACTTACTGGTGGCACTCTACAAATAGACCAACTTAAAAAAAAAGAAAATTAATTATCTGAGAAAGGAATGACAGGAGAAACTAAAGAGCAGATTACTCGCCAAGCTGCCTCGCTCCCCAGAAATTCCCAGCTCATCTCTCTTAAGAGGGTAGAGAAGAGGTGCAAAATCCTTCTACCTTGCAGAAAGGGGATGCCATTGCCATGGCACGGAGCACAGCGACAAGAACTGGTCTCCAGCTGAAACTCATCAAGAGCCCGTCGCAGATTTTCTTTTATTGTGATCGCATTAGCAAAGTCAGTTGGAGTTACCAGCTGATACAGCGGCTCTGCCTAAAGGGAGGGAAGAAACTGCGTTCGTTGCCAAGATCAAGATGGTGTGAGCATCGCAGGGCTCGGTGGTGGCACAGCTGGAGAGGGAAATGAAGGCCTTGTGGTACGGGCTCCAGGTTTCCCATTAGTATTTTCCTTAAAACTCGTGAACAACAAGGCAGCAATGTCAGGAATGCTTACTGGGATCCTCCCCTTGGCGTACAACACCAAAGCAGTTGCAAATGCGTAACAAAATAGAACAGCCAGACAAACGGGCAAAGTTTCACAGAAGTTTCATTAAATCCTTTCTCATCCATTTTCCTGATATCGACATTTTTAGATCAGATTTGCTCAAACTTAGGTTTCCTGAGTGCTCTCTTATTCCAATTAAAAAAAGGTCCCCCAAAACCCCACCCGCTAAAATCTCCTTCATTCATCCTACAGCCACACAGCACAGCCAGAGGCACACGGTCACGGGCATTCAAATTTGCACTTTCACCGTAACCATTTCTGCATTTCAAGGCTGGTTTCTCACTTTATGAAGCCAAAACAAGGGTTTCCACTGCCTTCAGAAGGCAGAGGACTGTGATCTTCATCTGCAGATGGGGTCGGTAGGAGAAGATAAAGGGGTGCACAACACGGTGAACGTGCAGTAGGGACCAAGGAGAATTTGACCCACTCTTCTTTTTTTCCTGAGAACAAGGGAAAGCTAAGGTGTGGTCTCAATATTGCCAGTCAGCCACTAATGCCAGTGGGAGGACATTGGCACGTGTCATCACAGGATCCATCCCAAATTCCCACCCTTGCTATACAGATGCCTGCCATACAGGCCACAGCAATACAGTCAGCATGAAAGATCACCCTACTGCTATCACAGGCTCGAGCTACAAGAAAGAGAAGAATGTTTCAATAAAAAAATGCTCATTTCCTGCTGCTGTACATCCACTCTTCATCAATTATCTGCGATCCATACTTTGCTTTTTGAATTCAGATCATACAAATGAGGAAATACACTAAGAGCGACCTGCCAAGTCCCTTCAGCAGATGATTTATGAACTGATTTACTTTACTTTTCCCTAACTAAGCATTCTTGGGCTGACATTTAGTCACACTCTGCTGGTACTTTTGATCTGCAAGCCCCACAGGGATATTGGTATGGAAATGAAGGATTATAGATAGCAAATCCAAATTACATCTGTCTGGGGTTTTTCACTGGGCAGCCCGGTCACTGATGCCAGGCAAGACAAAGAACGTTGCAATTTCTTGTGGGAGAATTTTCTGTACGTGGGATGTAGCGCGGAGGGTCGCATTTCTGTTGTCTCCTGCCCAGAGACCTCCCAGTGCATTTCTGGAAGGTCAATCCACAGCGCACCAGGGGCTTGGGAAAGCCACCTCCGCTGCAGCAAGCGCTGGCCAGGCACTGGCTCTAGTTCCAAATTACTGATTTTTGCTTTGCTTCGTATTTTTTAGAACTCCCCTCTTCTTCTTAAACGAAAAGTCAGAATTTTCAATGAGAAACAAACATCATTTACAAATATAAATATTTTTGCCTAAAATTAATTTTTACAATGTAAACCAATTATACAATAATAAAATCAACTTCCACCATTACCAGTCCAAACGCTTGTTTAAAAGGATGTTCTCTTGCACCTTTGTACTATTCACTCAGAGTAAACTTCTTTTGACATTAAAAATGATGAGGCAGAATTGCTACATACCTCTGCTCGCTTTTTACTTTTACAGTGCCTTGCATTTCTAAACCACTTCAGGATCAAAAAACCTTGACTCTTCAAAATGTAACTCATACTTTTAAGGTTTAGCTAAACTGCACAAACATCCAGGTATGTATGGTGAACTACTTGACCTTCTGAACCAGAGAGAATTGTTGGAAATAATCACCGGTGCTTACAGAAGACTGGAGAAATTTCAAAGAAAAAAAGTCCTTATAAAATGTATGCTGCCAGATATATTTTTGATAAGTGATACATCGGTAAAACAGAAGGTGGATCGTCTGATCTGCTTGGTAGGCAGCAAGGGATCACATCTGCACAGTCAAGTTAGAAAGGTTAAAGCTGTTTACTTCATGTACTTCCAACCACATTCTTTTTAACACATCACACCTTTGATTTTCTGAATACCCAGTCTTAGAGAAACTATGCTGCACTATACAGGTGTATTATTTGCCTTAGAAATTTTTTTTAAAAATCCTGTTTATTTAAACACAGAGTTCTCCAAGGCGCTCAGCTAAGTGAGGCTGAATGAAGCGATGGATACAGTACCTTTAGGTTTATGATCTCAGGGTTGTACTGTACAGCATCTCCCCACTCCTGCATAAGCGCAGCCGTCGGCAGGTCTTTGTAAGCCAACGCGGTAATGTGTTCGCTTGCTCCGCCACGAACAAGGACGATGAAATCTTCCACGTACTGTTTTTGGGAGGTGCTGTCTGCAAAAATGCATTCAGGTATGTCTTTGTGGATTGCAGTTGAGATATAAGCTAACAGCAAAACACCCCTGTATATGGCCCATCCCACCGAGAGGGTAAAGAAAGGTGGCCACGAGTGTTTCACACCCGAAGCCTGGCTTCCTACGCTGTGTGTCCTGTGCCCCTCCTGCTCCCTCGCAGCAATACCCCCATCCTCCTCTCCCGCACCCTACAGCTCTCCCCCTAAATGTCTTCCCTATGGTTACAAGCTCGAGGGTCCTTCCGCAGCCCGATGCTCCTCACCACCCTGTTCTCCTCTGCATATCTTCAGGTGCACCCTCCTCCCACTGCAACATCCCCAGCTTCCCATATGTCCCCTGAGGCTCCCACAACACCATCATCTCCCTGCTTTCCCCATTTGGGCTTTTTTGGGTGCAAAAGGAGGCATACTGGGCTGCGCTGCTGAGAGGTGGCTGGATTGGAAACACAGCACCAGCCAGGTGGGTAATGGTTGATCTGTTCCTGTTTTTCCCTGGGACACTGAGCAAATATTTCTGCTCTACTCAGCAAAGAAAATCTTGCAAAAAACTCAAGCTTTGAGACATCTACACCTCTGTTAAGCTTGGCTGGGGTTAGCCAGCAGACTGAAAAGCAGCTGTGAAGGAGTGGGGAAATATTTCAGGCAGGCAAGATCACAAAACCTTCTCTTCACTATGACAAAGGCTAGAAATTAAATGGCAGAAGTGTTTCATGCTTACCTCCAATCTCTTTTAAAAGGGATTTACAGCTGCCTTCAGTTATTCCAAGCTTGACATAGCCACTAGAAGTAAGCACGCCAGCGTTCAGGCCATGCTGTGCGCATTTCTGGACATCACTCAGAGAATAACCTTCAATACAAACAAAAAAAATTGTAGTGTTTTAATACAACCATTTGATGTTTTATGTCCATAAACGCAGAAAATGGGAGCTGATAAACATTTTTCCTTTGGGAAAAAAGATGAAATGAAGAAGCCTTTTTTTAGATATTTAACAGATCTATATGAAACAAAATGAAATCTCTACGTTTTACAGAACTCTGAAACCAAGTGCAAATGCAAGGTAAATGCTGGAAGAGGAGGCTTTTAATTACCAACTCAGCTGTACTGGGTTATGCAGAGCTGCAATGGGGGGGAGCCTGGCCTGTGACTTAAATGCCAAACGCCTTTGACAAAGGACTACCCACCACCCATCCCCATCATCAGGAGCCAGGCTTTTTAAGAGTAACAGATGAAGTAGCTTTTCCTCCCTTTGCTAGCTCACATCTCCAATTCTTTGCTGCTAGAAAAGCCTGAATTGTTTCATGGAACTTTCTCCATGAAGCTCTACTGTAATTTTTTTCCTGGCATATAAGAATTTGCCCTAAAAATCTGCAAATCCTTCACATGTTCTTCCCCAAAGTCCTTCTCCAAACTCCTTGCTGTCCTAACAGTCAAGAATATTTAGGCTGTTATCATGGTGAAACACCAGATATGGCACTCAAGTATCTCTTTTCTTTCTCTGCTTTTTTGTTGTAATCCCCCATGTTTCCCTGAACTCTTTACTTTTTTAGTTAAACCCCTGTCTTGACGATACAAATGTTTATATGAGCTCACAACACAAGTATCGCTGTATGTCCTGTTCTTACACACTTCTCATACATTTGATATTGGCCAGTTTCTCGATCAGAAAAGAGGATGCACTGAGTTTTGGGTTGACGCAGGATGGCCCCTATTAATGCTCATACTCCGCAGGGACCTGAAGGCAGGAACCACTATTTTATGACAACCTTGTACAGCACAATCCAGACCTCTCTCCTGCCGTCTTTCCCACAGAAAGTACCAAATCATGAACTGCAGGCACATCTGGCATATTGGATTATACACGCGAGCAGTGCAAGCGCCAACCATGTGACACGGGGTGTGACATTAGATCTGCAAAAGAAGACTTGATTTCCAGCAGAGACAGTACAAACATAATGATGGATTTGAAGGGAAAAAATTTGAATTCTCAGAGTGGACCTACCAAAGCCCAGTGAGAACTTACAGCCCAGCTCTGCACTGGGGATGGTGTGAAATTGCTGGTACTACTGCAGGATCCCCGTCTAGGTCAGCAGACGCTGACAAGTAGCATTTTGATGCAAACGATAATACACATCAGTTCAAACAAACGTGGCTTGTGATGGGCCCACACCAACAGCTGAGAAATTGGGCAGTGCTAATGTTTTGAATATCTGAAATTTGAATCTAAATTCTGTCCCTCCGGGCTGTATCTGACTGCTGGATAAGCAATTCCTAGACAGCAGAAGAGCAAACAGACTGAGCATCACACACAGTAGAGTCCACTAAATGCTTTCACAAATAGCGGAGGCAGTTACTCACTCCCATGCCAATGAATAAATAAGAGAGTACAGCTATTGATTAATGTCACACGGCTCGCTCTGTCCTACACAACAATCATCATTTCTCACAAAAAAGGAAACCAGAGTCAAAGAGCAAGAGCAATGTCAAGCACAAGAGTCACCCAGCAAATTATTTACTGTTTCCTACATGCTGGAAAAGCTCTCGAGGCTAAAGGTGTTTCAAAACTGTCATTTGACAGGCGATGGAAAAAGAACTTAGGTGAAGGTTTTCAAAGCTAACAGAAGTGTTAAGCTACACGACTCTCATTCATCTCAACATCTTGTCAGTCTCCAAAATGTGTCGTCTAAAATACCTGCTACAGGGTCCTTTATCGAGAACTGGCAGCACCCACAGCTTGAGAGCTAGATGAAGCCCAGCATGCTTTGAAAACCAGGCTCTTTATTCACTGCCACAATGCACTTCTACTCCCACATTTCCTGCAGGCTTTCTTTGAGGTGTTGTTGACCGCTTCTTCCACCATCTCTGTTTTCTGACCTCAGACCTGAACCATCACTGGGTGCCTGCAGAGGGGTTTTCCCACCAAAAAGCTGGCCCCAAAACTTTTTCACAACCGTCAGACGCACGTACCTGCCTTTCGGAGCTCGTTGCTGTTCATGACTAGAGTATACTCATAGATGCCACCGACGGTAGCCTCCGTGATGTAATGGGTCCCATAGTCTCTGTAGAGCTCTCTGTACTCCCCGTAGCTGTACTCCAACGGGAGCTGATGGAGTCTCTGCAGGAACTCGTAATGCAGCATCAGGGCTCGGGGCTTCAGCTTATAAACAGCAACAGTCAGCTCAGAACGGGCATGAATGAATTTGCTGGACTACATGAAATGCAGAAAAAGAAGAGAATCCAGAAAAAGCGAGGGATGTCATTCTTGTGACAAGGTGTAGTTACTCGCTATTAAACAGTTAACCCTGGTCGGGATTTATCAGTTTGACAGTTTGCAACTGGAAATCTTTTAATTTAGCAACCCCAAAACTTCTAGTCGTTAAGTTTCTGAAAATCAGGATGCTGACTGGTATTAGAGGGAAGAAGGAAGAGGGAGAGGTTACAGGTTAGGTGATGGCTCAGACCACGACTGGGACACGGGGAAAGGCAGGCTCAGGGCTCTGCCCTGCCAGACCCAGGATGCAAGGACATAAGCAGCATCCCACGAGACTGCTCTACCTCTAATAATGTTGGCCAGCCTTTATGTCTCACGAGCTCTCTCCTGAAAAATTCTGACAACTGAAATCATGATGATTTATATGTGAAATGGTAATTCTCTGGTTGATCCACATTAATATGTATATTCTACAGAATATGCCATTAACAAAACTCAAAGGAAAGAAGAAAACACGAACGCTCACACACACAGAGACAGGTATTTACATGTCTCTGTGTAGATGTGTGTATATGGATAAATATTGTATCTCCCCTTTCTGGCATAAAAGTCAGGAACAGAAGAGATCTTCTGTCGTGTTCAAAGGATTTAGTGTCCAGTGTTCTGGGCCAGCAGGACAAGCAGCTCATGGGCGTTTCAATACAGAACTCTGTAGCTTAAATAATGAAATCAAGACTTAGTATTAGGTTTCTTTATGGATATGTCTTGCACACGCTTCTTATATACCTCTGATCTTGTCAGGGGAAATGCCTCTTTGCAGGAAGGAAATGCAAGTTTAATAGCAGCAAGGAATACTCTGCCATTCCTGAGTGCGCTTTATAATGAGGGGAGAGGCACAGATCAGTGATACTATTAAACCATTGACAAGAGCTAGGTTTGTTTACAGCAATAACAGATGAAAAAAAAGAAATCAAATGATGGTGCATGCTACGTCAGACTTAATCTCATAAAACAGTCCTAGGCATTATAGATTAAAGCATCTCCAGCCAGCTTAAAGTGTCCATCAGATCACAGATGCGACCAAATCTCCAGAGAGGAGACTGGAAGCCGTTGTGCCATCCGTATTTTGTGTTGTGTGTGTCCTGATCTGGTAAATGACGTACTCGGCAGAGAGACCACATCAGCCAAAGTAAAATAGCATGTGTTAGTCTATAATTAAACCCACGGAAGGCCCGCTAGCAGTTTTCGTTCTACTTTATTGTCAAGGCTGCCCTACAGTAGGACAGCTTGGCTTCGCTGTTTGCACTATCATTTACTGAAGTGACAGCTCCTGCCTTGCTGAACCCACCTAAAAGAGGGATGGCCCTTCACGTGTGAGATGATATTCTGCGGTGATCGCACCGACAACAGCCGTCCACACCACAGACCGGTTTCTGGACTGTGTGTACAGGCGCAGAAATTCCTGGAAAGGCAGAAAATCCTATTTGCCCTTCTTTCACCCTCGATTTCTCTTATTTGTCACTGTAACTCACCCGTAGGGCAGAGGGAACTCTGGGCTCCTGGGTTCACTAGCTAAACCTCAATTCTACCTGTGCAGATTCCCTTAGAGGAGTCACTGTGTTGGCTGCACCGACTCGCCGCTTTGGCATCAGCGGTAAGAACTTTTAAATGGCTGCATCCCGTGGCTGGGGTGCAGCACGGAGACCCTTTTAGGAGTCTGTATGGAGGGGAGGCCATTTGAACCGACTTCTCAGTTTCATTTTTTTAAAATGACTTCACCACAAACATCCAAATCTGGATGCCCAGCAGGACACCGGACAGACTGCACTCAATTGTGGCTGATTTCAGAGGTCAGGCAGGCCGGTGCCTGGCCGAGAGGTGAATGGAAAAGCTCCTGGATGCTGTAAACACAAAGGAAGGCATTGTGGCCTTAGTAAACATCGGACCAATGCAAACTGGAAAATCCAATCAGGAGGAAAGATTTCATTTATCCTAGTCATGGCTGCTGACTTGATGAGGATCACACCGATACACACACACACAGATAATGCGTTAGCAGAGAATGGAGTGGTGCTTACAGTTGAAGAAAATCTTTTCATCCTTTGAAAGAACTTCTTGAACCTGTTGTCGTTTGAATTGTAACCAAGTTCAAACACTTTTGGTATTTTTATACCAAAGCTGAAGCTAGACTGCGAAGCTTTTGCCTTCAGGACGCTGCTTTCATAATTTGAGTAGGAGTCATATTCCGTCATTGTAAATTCATATTTGCCTTTGGTCTAAACAGAAAGCAAAAACAACACCTCTAATTTCCTGCATAGCGATTGTATACCTGAAGCATGGGGAAGGAATACAGATACAAACATACTTGTGAATTAATGCTTGCACTTTGAAGATGAAAAGTCTTGTATAATTGCAAAGCACTATTATTATTAACACCGGTACTTCAAGAATACTTGATTTACAGCAGCAGGAAAGCTACTATCTCCTCCATACTGCAAGGACCTCAGGGTTTTACTTAATATGTCAATCTTATGCGAAGAAGGTGAAATCTTAAACACAGGCATCAATTAAAGTATGAATTCTAAAAGGAAAAGGTTTCCTAGTGGGCATCACACAAAAATATCATGCTATGTCATCAAGAGCATTAAGGTCAAATATACAATATTTGAAATACAGCTTTGATGCACCACAGAAATAAGCTTTCACACAAAGCACATGGTGTGCTGCTAAATCCTAGGCTGTTGCACAAGGACAGCTTTCCCAGCCTGGCTCTCAAGGCACTCTACAATTCTGTCTAAAATTAACCTCCCCATGCCTGCTGGGTGGCTTTCAGGCCCTCTTGGACAGATGGCACCAGGAAGGTTAGGCTCAGTTTTTGCAGTGCCAAGGTCCAAGGGAACATTGCCATCTATTCCAGTGCACACGGATATTATAAGGGGATGTGTCCAACTTCATACAGTGTGTGGAGTATGATGATGTGCCAGAAGTAGAGCTAAATACAGTCTCACCCCATTTGGTCTCACAAATTTTGTAATTTTTATAAAATGATTTATTAATGAAGCTTTATCAGTATTATGCACTAAATTTATTGGAATATACTTACGTATGTTTATTTGCAGACAAATCTGATACGTACCTCTGGTGTATAGCTTTCTACATTGTATGGCTTTCTGAATCTCGTGTCCACGATATAATGGGGAGAACATCCCCCAGCATAGTACCTGTGATCAAGAACTAATCCTTCCAAGTTATTTGTGAAGATATTTAACCTGTACATGAAGCACAACAGCAAAATATCAAGATTATCATCAATATAGAAGTAACCATCAAATGCCTTGGCTGAGAAAGGCAAAAGATTGTTCTGTTTGGTTGAGGGTTCTTTGTTTCATACTTCTTTATTTTGAAACCCCAAAAGAAAGTTTTGCCTCTTTCACTGTCCGATCAACCCAGAAGCTCCAGAAAAACCTAACTAACAAGAAAGCAAAAGACAGAGTCAAATTTTGACACGTTGATGAATATGAAGGGCAATTTCCACCACCCAGCTACGAATGACACCAGAGCATTACTGCCACCAGCACTGGCAACTTCGGTAGCCTTTACTGGAACTCTCTGGGAAGAGTAGAACAAACTGGACGAGCCAAACTCCCAACCCACCAGGTTGCCCACCCCAAGCATCCCCAAACGCCTGCACTAGTGCAGCAGCATCCAGCAAGATCTTCAAAGACAGCTTTGCCAACCCATGTCATCAGTCCAGACTAATTTTTCCTTCACATTTCTTTGTTCTGGTTTATCAGTCATAATCTTTGCCAGGTTGGTCTAGGATCAACCAGGAGTCAGCAGATGAGAGTAACAATTGTCAGGGAACAAGAATAAAAGTACTCAAGCAATTGTTCAACTAATCCTTGAAATCCCTGGGAAGTTTTCCTTTGATTTCAGTGGATGATGGACAGTAATCTTAACCTGTTTGCTCTAAGAAAGGATGTAGCACTGCAACCTTTTAGATTAGGTGATTAAACCCCATCATTTGCTTCTCCTATTGCTGCCGGTGGGATCTGTTGCAGTAAAACCCCTTCTATTGCTCGCTGTCAGGACACCCTCACATCACCCTCGTGGCACATAACTGAGGACATGGCACTCACCGCCACAAATAGTAACAAGAGTCATTAGACGAAACTTCACCAAAAAAAAAAGACAAATTGCTAATAGTCTGTGTCGTGCCCCTATTAACGTTCCAAGTCTGTTAGATCTGCCTCCCTTATTTTGGGGAGAGGGACTTGCATGATAATGACTCTGAAGCTGTAAAATATTAACTCTAATTTTAGAACAATCTGAAAAGAAGGGAAGTCCACTAAAAGCAAATTACTGAGCAATTGTAGCTTCAAAGAGATGAGAAGCATGTTCCTATAATTGTCCAACATTATTTTTAATTTTGATTAAACTCAGAAGTACAAAGCATTAGCAATGACATGTGCAGCAGCCATATCTCCAGAGAACAAGGAGGAAATTACAATTTTTCCCTTGCAATGTAATTTTTTCTTTTTTTTTTTTTTTTTTATGTAAAAACCATTTTTTCCCTGCAGAATGAGTAAAAACTCTTTCGCACAGTCTGATCTTACAAAAAGTTGCCACGGTCTTTGCCTGCAAAAGCTGGATCAATTCAGACTTGGATTTTAGTTGCCACAAAGCTGAAGTTTGCTAGCATGCAGGTTAATCCCACCTCACTCATGCAAAGGACACAAATTCCACCATCTTTATCATGGAAGAAATCCAAGAAATTTTGACCCCCCCAAAACCAATACACTCTCTAAAAATAAAAATCCATAGTCAGGTTCAGATTTTAGGCAATCCAAGATGCTGATTTAAGTGACTCTGTAAAGAATGATACAACATTATCCTCAGATTTTAACAAACCACCCTTTGCTTTTATTTCAGAGGCATGGTTTGAAGTAGTCTCTCGGTTCCTAAAGGCTAGGACATTCCATCTCCCCACAGACTGAATTAGGCCAAAGTCTAACTTTACTTACGTCTGGGCAAAATTGGATTATTGCAACTCTGCCACTGATTAATTGAAGTGCAAGTACCCGCAGACATGAGAGAAATGTTTGGTGCTGACACTTCCCTCTTCACTCACCAAGTTTTGGCAACACAAAGAGCACGCACGGGCTCTTGCAGGACATACTTGCAAACTGAGCTGATGACCTCCACAGGGTGCACAAGTACCCCTGGGTACCTCTGGGACTTTTTTCTCACCTCATCATTTTCTGAAAGACTCATGGAGTCAAGGATTTTCCCACCAAGCTTTGGATTAGGACCCCAGAGGCTGTCAGATCCTAACTAACTCCTGGATACAGCAATTGCTACAGCTTTTCTCCATTCAATGTTCATGTCTGAAGCCACATAAGATCATTCCTATCCTTAAGTAAGAAATTACCTCATGAAGGTCATCGACTTACCCCTTTGCCAGATTCTCTATTCCCCAGTATTGTTCCATCTTCTGGTCACATTTTTTAAACACTTTTTTGCAGTTTTTTTCATCTGACTGGTCCCCACAGTCATCATCCCCATTACAAAGCAGCCTCCGTGTAATGCATCTCCCTAGGATGCAAGGTGTAAATTACTCATAAAACAATGGATTATCACACTCCCTGACTCAGAGCCTAGAAACACAATAAAAGACTCCTGTAACGCAGGGTTCAAATCTAGCTGGAAAATATTTCTTCTCTGTCTGCATGGATCACCAAACTCCATCTGCTCGGTTTTGCTCAAAACTTTCATAATCTTAAAATTCCTTGTTCAACCTAGAAAGAAAACCCCACCGCAATTAAAAGTATAAAAAAGAACAGAATTTTTTTGTTGCTAAATTTTTTCAGTTTTGAGAAACCAAACATGCTGGAGACTGTTGGGCAGATTTTGTATACGGTATTTTTTTCCCCCCTTCCCATGTCCATAATTACCGAGTTGTTTTCCAGTCTCGCCAAAACCCTAGCTTGGGGGACAGAGATCAGAGTCGCTTTCCTTTGCCCCGTCTCCTGTGCTGAGCTCCCCCCTGCCCCGGCACCCTGCTCCCCGCACACTTTCCTCTCTACCGCCAGAGTGCAGATGTAAAGCAGAGGCTGATCAAATTTTGGACACAGCTAACTGCTGCCTTGCTTCTCCACGCTGCTTACAGTGTCTCTGACTAATTAGTCATTGATAAGGACGGATGGAAATGCCATGAGGACCACCATCATAACCTGCTGTGCTCTCAGGCATGCGTCAAGGATGCCCAGTGCATGTTCTCCTGTTGCTGTCCGACCCACTTGTGCTACAGATTTTACTGATACAACTGGGTTTTAATTTCCTATTTGGAGATTTTAAAGACATGCTTTAGACTGACAGATGTTTGCTAATAGACTCACTCAAAATCTGATGCAAACAGATGCAAACTGATGCAAACACAACACAAGCATGGATGGACCCGGGTCAACTCCTGACATCTCTTTGGCCCAACAAACTCTTGCAGAAGAAGGAAGTTCAGCGTAGCGGCGTCAGAGATGCCACCTGAGCACCATCACTTCTCACTCCGTAAGTCCTTACCTGTAACTGCACACACAAAACCTTCACATCTAACTTTATTCCTGCAAGGATTATTTGTAACACAGTCTTCTGTTTCTTTGTCAGAGTAATCACAGGGCTCTCCATTGAACTGAGAAGGTTGTTCCAGACGGGCAAATCTGTACTGTGATGAAATAAAAAATATTGATTCAAGTTTACAAGATTTTGTGAATGTTATGCTCCCCTAGTTAAAAAACAAACTTTGTGTCGGGAAGATCTGATCTAAGAGTACTGTCATATAAAAACAAAAGTGTCAGCAAAGAAGTGCAATGCTGGTAACGTGCCTCATTTCAAAGGTTTCTGATCTGCAACAGTTTTCATTTTACTAAGGAAGGATTGAGGACTGGAAAGGATGAAGGAAAGTTTGCTTTTCTTTGACAGTTTGTTTAAATGAGCCTGACAGGGTAGTGTGGGCATTTGCAAGAGTAAGGAAGGATTCAGTTACATCTCCTCTCTTTCAATTAGCACTGGTAACGACATCCCTTGTTATTTTCTGTCAGTGTATTTACTTGGCCCTCTGTATCATTAGGGATTTTTTTCCGCCCACAACACTGCTGTGAAGCAGTCAATTACTCCGTCCAATATGCTAGCCCTCCTTTTTTCCCCAGCTTTTAAGATTAACTCTTCGATACGAAGCTTCACTCTTCCCAACTCCCATCACTGGTTATTCCCACTTAAGCCTGGAACAGCTTCTCCAACTCATTAGAGGAGGTCCCTCTAGCAATGGGGATTTTGCTCTTCATGCTATTGGGATCGTTACTTCCATTTCATGGGGCTTCTCAGGTCGAAAATGCTCATTGGCAGACAAGAAAAAGCATCTTAATCCTGAGAGACACCGAGTGTCTTCAGGTCCCACGGGAGACCATTAGCGGGGACGGTGCCTCACACTGATGCTAGAAGAAGAGGACTGTGTTGGAGAGAAAGTCCCTGCAAAGCCTGGGCTTCCCACCTGTGTTTTCACCAAGCCTGGGCTTACACCTTCTCAGGACAATGAGGCAGCCTGGAAAGCACTGGAGTTACTGGGGATCGCAAGTTGAAGAGCTAAAAAGCCACCTGAAAGCAAAAACCTGCAGTGTCACCTGTACATGGCTTTCCTCAGCAGCTCCCCATTGTTTGCCCAACCCCATGGACAAAAAAGACAAGGCTTGGAAGAGGTTCCGCCTCCTGGTTTCTCAGGCTTCATGCCTAGACCACAAACACTCACCCTTTTCTTTTGGCAGGGATCGCACTTGCTCCATGAGGACCAGGCGGAGAGCGTGCAGTCTCCCTGCAGTGTCACCTGTACATGGCTTTCCTCAGCAGCTCCCCATTGTTTGCCCAACCCCATGGACAAAAAAGACAAGGCTTGGAAGAGGTTCCGCCTCCTGGTTTCTCAGGCTTCATGCCTAGACCACAAACACTCACCCTTTTCTTTTGGCAGGGATCGCACTTGCTCCATGAGGACCAGGCGGAGAGCGTGCAGTCTCGGGGCTGCGGGAGGTTGCTCACGGACCTGGCACGCCTGCCGTTGGCCATGCTCTTGTTGGTGCTGCTGAGGTTAAGGGACTCCTTTTCAGCACTGCATTCAACAACACGAGAGCTTCAGGGTGTGAAACCACCGAGCTGTGAGGACAGAGCAACTTGGCCTATACCTGTGCAAAACCACATGCCAAAGAGAACTAACACTTGTTAGACCTCATCAAAACTTCCACGCAACCTCTAGAGTTCAGTACTCATTTCATACTGGCATTGATTCTCTGTGAAACCTGATCCACTCTTCAGTGCCCAAGAGCAGACCCAGTCCTCTACACCATCACCATGAGAGCAAGTCTCAACCCACGTCCCACCAACCTGGGCTTCATCTCAAGCTGTGCAAGCCCCACCAAATAGCCTGGCCAAGCGGACAGCAGTAAAATCTGCACCATCAGTTGCTGCCCTTGTCCCGTCACTCCCTGCTGCTTGCTGTATGGGCAGCACTTTGGTACCTCGCTGCCGTACATGATGAACAGCTACAAGGTGGTACACCTCCATGACAAACACCACTAAGGGCTGGCGTGCACTCCGCATTTTTGAAAACCAGGCTCATGCACCCCCCTTTGCTGAGCAGCCTATTTTTTCTCAAGTCGGCCAAATCCATTAGTCAGACTCTATTCTCGGTTCACAATAGAGAGTCATTAATCCATTAATCCCGTTCATCTCAGTAATGACCCTGAACCCCAAGTGTGAGCCTTGACTCTTCACCGCAGCCCCCTTTCACCCCCTCATGTGACAACTGTTTCCAAGGCTTCCACCATGCCACAGCTAACATGCTGCCTACTCTTTTGGCAGATTCAGTATTTCTGATTAAATTCTCGTCCCGGACAAATGCTTCCCTGTAGCACCTAATCTAAGTGGGAAGCTTTAGTAAAACATTGTCAATTAGTTTATTTTCATATCCACTTTGACAAGTAAACCACTGCAGTAATGTTCCCAATTCTTTCACCAAGACAAGGAACAGCATCAGCTGAAGCTTTAAGTATGACATAGTGCCTGGCAAGGGGCTCTCATTACTGCATATTAAAAATCACCTGGAATAAAGGACTTACAAAAACTCATCAGCTCACTGAGGCATGAAATCAGAGCTCAAAGTTCAGAGAACAGTGGAAAAATATAGTTAGACTGGAAAGATTACAGTCACTGACTGACTGCAGTCCTCTGAAAGGGCAAAATCCATTAAGCTAGCACAGAAACAACTTTCAGCCAGACTCTTGCCTTCGATGTACTCAAAGAAAACAAAACTCCATCTCTCCCGCACGCTGTCGGGCAGCTAGCACAGGAGGAGGTTGCATATTGCAAACAGAATTCCACATTACAACATGACCGTGGCAATTTGTCGTCACAGATTCATCAAACGGGATTACTTTTCTAAAGGCAGACACATTGCACTACGTTAACTTCAAAACAATGTCTTTTGCTATTCACTAGAAATACAGAAATCACTCAAGACAGCAATTATGTGCCATACAACAGGAAAGCAGAGTCTGGACCGATTTTCACTCTTTATCAGATCACCCCATGGACACGGATTCAGAAACATTCACTTACCCAAAGCAATGAACGGTCAGGACGCCAAGTACGGCATAAAGCAGCAACAGCTGGAGGGGGTACGGAGCAAACGCGGTACGTGCTGAGCGCATCGCTCCAAGGTACCATCGGCGATTTGAAACTACCACTGCTCCCATTCCATCTGCTGGGGGGGGGCGTTGAAAATGGTTCAAGTAGAGAAGGATAAATTACTGGCTCATTTTTTCCACACTGTAAACAGCAGACGACCCACCACCTGGCAGATTCACAAGGTAAACATTGCAATTGTTAGTACAGGGCTTTCTGGAAGCAAGCGGGAAGGAAGCAAAGATCTGTCTAGAAGCAATTTACACTTTCATTTCTAATGTTCCTTTCAAGGGACGGGAAAAAAATGAATATTTCAACAAATGAAACATACTCGAGCCTTGGCAAGAGGGAAGTGGTAAGTAAACTAAAGTCAGCTTTCTAGGAATAGAGTGCAAAATCATTTATTTATTTCTGCTTTTCATGTCTGTCTTCCAGAGGAAGGCCAGACACGAGGCATAAGCAGTCATTCTCACGGCTCAGGGAAAGCCTTCATCCCTGCGAGTGCCCTTTGCCGTCTCTCACCGGGGCTCGGGCTCATGCTGCAGGGGAAGACAAAAGCCCCAGCCCTGGCTGGGCCCTTCCATAGAGATCCTCTGCTCCACGTACCCAAAGTCTTGAGCCTATGGAAGCAAGACGTGTCAAGGTACCAAATTACATGTCTTGGTGTTTTTTAGCTACTACCTTGAGTCATTTTCTCTCTTAAATGGTTCTAAGCAGGGCAGAGAACTTACCAAGGGCTGATTCCCATCAGGTCAGTTAGGCTTTCGAAGGCAGATCAGGATCTTCAAACCCATGCAGAATTTTTCTTTGGTTGCCTATTGAGGCAGCCCTCATATCCCACTGCTTCTTAATCAGGTACGGCTTTTTGATTCCTGAGACAGAACAGTCTTTCCCTTAATCTTCCCAATTAGTCTTAACCTACAACAAGCATCTTAGAGGGAGAAAAGTTCTCTGAATCTGTGTTTCCCTGTACAAAATTGTGAATATCACTGCGTTTTCCCACCCTTCCTCTTGCTGGACAAGCAGAGGTTCTTTGAAGAGACGCAGTCTCACTCTGTGTGCAACTATGGCTTTTAGCAGCACAGACTCTCACCCTGCAATAAGTTTCCCAGTGTTTCAGTAATACAAAGAATAAATACATTTTTAATTTGTTTGTTATGGGAATGATAGGTGCTATAAATAAAATTAACCATGTTCACGAATATGAAACAAACCTCACAACCTCAGCGTCACGAGCTGGCCCAGTGCTATACCTCTTGATGTGCCACCTTACAAACGACGTTATTCTGACAGGGGAGCCATGTCTCTACAAAATGAGCAATTGGCTGCTGCACCTTTCTAGTTTGGCAGCTTGGCGATAACAATTTCATACAGAGAAGCACATTAACTGAATCCTTGTAGGAATCTGCTCCGAATAAAAAGATTGTATTTCAGGCGGCCAGTCTTTTAGCCTCAAGTTACTGAGCGCAGAGTCAGTGATTAACTAAATGCCCTCTAGAAGTGGAGGACAAACTGTTAGGAAAGCTGGCTTAGGCTTTGCAAAGCTTTTTGTTTGCTTTTTTGCCTTATTTTTTTGTTTCAAATGACTTTGCCCCAGACTGGACCTAAGATGTGCCTATGTGATACAGCTTGCTCAATCTTTGACACGATTGATTTCGCTGTTAATCATTTGTCCATGACAAAAATCCCACTTACAGAAAAGACCTCTCCATACACGGGACCTTTGCTGGCTGGGAAATGCAGTACACATCCAATATTTCAACAGCAGCAAAAGAGAAGCGAAGACCGTAAGCACAGAGCACCTGTAGATTTAACTGCAAACCATGACAGCCATCCTGGTGTGTAAAGATCTCAAGGCAACCTACTCCTCTTTGCTGCTTGTCTCTCTTTTGCTGCCTCTCACCACACACATCTTAGTGGTGAATGTGCCTCGTCCTGAATTAGCAGAAAGAAGTCCGGTTAAAACAGGAGCAGGGACCCAAGAGACAAAATTTCCTACATATTAACATACTTTTCAGAGAGAATTGAAAAGGAAAATCAGGTTTTCCACATAACTTATAATCTGGTTTAATTAGAGGCAGGTCTAACACATAAAATTTACGACAACAACGACAGCTCATTTTCTGCTTCCTTGCAGTCTGGGGCTTAGCGGGTCCATGGACCAGTGGGAATGTCACCTCGCAACACCACCCATGAACTCTTACCCTAGTCTTGTTCCTTCTTTGCTGCTGACTGTAATAGCCGTGGCTGTCTGCTGAGCTCCTTTTAAGTCCCAAAGCACTTAGCGCTAACAACACCTTAAGTCACTGAGCGTGGGTTTCATCACAGTTGAAAATGAACCCTCAGGAAGCGTCCACCGAGCTTCCAAGTGCAGCGCATCCTTTGCAGAGTTCATAACACCAATGTAAGTTTGTGACCCCTTGCTCCCTGTAAATAAAACCTATACAGTTTCACCAAACATGATTTTTTTTTTAAATGGCAGTTTCCTGTCCAAAGAAAAACTGCGAAACACATCAGAGATGAAAAGTTCTCCCAGGGAAAGGTTAGATTGGAGCCAGGCAGCAGCTGTTTATGGTATTGTTAGTTCACTTTTCAAAAAGAGTTTCTTTTTCTTCTTCTCTCGGACAATCTTTTCATTCCCTGCTTCATAACTCGTAACACATTCCCTTCTGCAGAAGAACAGAACTGGCTCACTCAAAGGTAAGAGGAGGCTCACCCACCGATTTTAATAGTGAAGAACAGAAGGTGGCAAATACATGGTAAAAATTTACAAGTAAGAAACTCTAAGGAATGTTTTCAGATGTTAGCTCAACTGACTCTGTTGTATCACCATTTTTGTTACTAATATAGCTATTTTGTGGTGGTGAGGCTGGGCTCTGAAAGGTCCTGGACACAAAAAAACTTACCTTTTTGAGCTTAATTCTTTTCTGGCTTTTGAGTCACTAAAAGCAATGCTTTATAGTGACTCAGTCCAAATTGGGCACAGGTTCACCGACTCTGAAAGCTCTGATTCTAAGGTCCCGTGAAGATGGTAAGAAGGAGCTGCAGTAATAACTAGACAAAGAAAGAAAAACCCACCATTGCCCATCCCTTGTCTCCATTTCCTCTCCATTAGACCTCAAGATAACATACACACAAACTCATTTTTAAACTAGAAACAGCATTTTTTAAAGAAAAAACAAGACTCATACTCTGAATATGTCAAATAGTACAAAATGTACAAAACCCGCAACATCTTACAGCATTTTAACTTCTGCTTATTTCCAATACAACTGGATTCTGACACTGAGAGCTTTTCTTAGACCTCTAATAACTACCTGTTAAAGAAGACAAAGATGCCACAAAAGGTCTTCACGCAGCTAGTACCTGGCAATAATTCTTCATAATCCTTTATTTTCACAAATGTCTGAGGCTGAATGGACATTGATTTGCTGCCCGTTAACCTGGTTTTCTTTTAATCTATTGTGATTTCCTTTCTTTGCTGGTGAGGAGAATTTATAGAAGTGGTGCTGTGGGAGCTACGAAATGGGGTTGAAAAGCCAGCAAATAATATCAGATCTTAAAAGACCTTTTTTAAGAAATACATTCTGTATCTGAAAGCCCCTTGAATGGGGAACATCTGAGGCTATTCTTCTTATTGAGATTTTTCAGGTGCTGATAAAACATTTTAGGGGTGATAGATGAGCCACAGGGCAAACACATCCATTGAGATAAGACTATTTAAAGCTCTAAAAACTATTAGCTGGAGAGTCGTTTCACTAATAGACCTGATATTTCCTGCCTCCAGTAGGATAATTTTAGAAAGAGACAGGCAATGTTACAGGTACTCAGGAAATCCTATCAGGGTATCTCCCCATATTCCTCACTGTCATGCTGAAACGTATAATTCAGTTTCCCCACACTTTCAGACAGCAAGTAGAGTAAGAAAAGAAATACCCTTTTCCCTTACCCATGCCAGCTCTTTGCTTTACCTTAGGTATTTAAAAAAAAAAAAAAAAAGAAGCTTTTAATGGGGCTGATCCTAAAAAGCAAATCGGTATGAGAAGACCAACTGTGGAAGAAGGGGTGAGTCCCACCGATTTCACATACAGGAGCAGAACCAGAAGCCAGTAGTGCATGCAGCAGTAAGGACAGTGATAGCAACAGTGTTAGTATAAATGCTTCTGTAGACGATCCAGGCTGACACATTCACCCAAAACCTCCATTTGCTGGTTGCCATATGGACTTCACTTTGTTCTTTCACCATTGTGTGCCTTCCATGTTGGCTTAGAGACAACTGTAGACAATGGATTCAAACCTCTGTAGAAAATTTCCAACAGATGTCCCCTTTCGTTTCTTTGAAATGATATTCTTCTGATTGAGAACAGTATTTGCCAGAAAACTAATAAATATGAACCTGACAGGACAGGAGTTCTTCAGAACGCAAAGAAAGAAAAAAGGAAACGGTGCATGGAAATACATATCACATCCTAGAAAAAGGAAGAAAGAGGTTAGCTTATCTGTTGCAGCAACTGTCACTGCATAGCGATTAGAGTACAGAAAACATTGCCTTTAATCCAACGTGAGTTAAAATTGCATATTCCCTGTCTATACAATCAATTGCTTTGCCAGAAGTCACTGACATGGAAAAGAGAGATCTGTCAGAGTCTTCACTTCTGTAAAACCGCAGGTTGATTCTGCAAACCGTTCGCTAAATAAATTCCCATTACTGCAGGAGATCATGGCCTTAATTAGCATTAGTTAAATGGGCCCATTTCTTGAACTAGTCATGTTTGAGCTGGATACTCTCATACACAACCTAGAGACTCCTAGTGCACTTAAGTTACAGTAATCTTAATGTAATACAGTACATTCACACAGCACAGTAAGAATCAGATTTTTTTCCCCTTCTGAACAATGCCAACATGCAGCCAGGTCCTTCTACTTTGAGATTCTTCACCATCACTGGACTAGATCTCACATCTGCTCATTCTGAATTTTTAAACCAAGTCTGCATAACAACAGTAAAACATGAGCCAATTTTTCTGATTTTTCAACATAAACCAACTTGACTGCAGGGTACCATACGAATATCAACAAGACTAGATTGGCCTACGTTGTAAAAATGCATTAATTTTAAAACCATGTTTAGCTGTGTCTTATTTCACTCTAAGCTGACATTTTGTAGCTTGCTGAAAACCAAAGATCACGTTTCTCTTTCCAAGGACATCTGAATACAGTTTCCTACATACAAAGTCAAAATGACATTAATGCCAGCACGTTTTCATCACAACAGAATGACCTTTATTCTTAGGTGGGATCCAAGTATTTCAACAATATTCACTGACAAAGGCAATGAATGTTTCAGCATGACCTACTGGACACTTCTGGTGGATGAGAAAGGGACGAGACATCAAAAAGAAGTACCATAAAATATAAAAGTGCACACATCCACACCTCCCTCTCTTCCTGTATATAACCAGGTACTTCTAATCCTTAAATTTCAATGTGGCATCTTGCATATTTGCATTACTCGCTTGACAAAGAATTGTACTGTTCCTTATCTCAACTGAGAGATCCAGTACTCGGTACCTCTGAATATCAATGTTATTTTGCACATGGCATCAAGAGTTTCACAACAGCAAAACACTTCAGCCTACCCTACGCATGGCCTCAACCAGTCGAAAGGTTCCACTGAAATAGAAGGTGGTATCATTAATATGTTTTACTGGATCAAGGCTTTGTTCTCAATTCTGTGCATATTACTGGAAAGTTCTGGTGTTTCTTACTTTCAAAATTGTCATGTTTAAATGCACATTTTTTAAGTCTTACTTGAAGAAGAAAATGTGAGCAAAATGAATTACAGCTTCTCATGTCCCAAAGGTACTCCAGCTTTGGTAGTATTGCAGTGTGGTCTGTCCCAGGAACATGCGATTTTACAGGATGTGACTAAAATATCTACCGGCTTGGGATGTTCATCCTAAAACACCTGAAAAGAGGCCAAAAAAGGTAGGCAGCAAGAAAAAGCAGCAAGTTAAGTATTTGCAAGATAAGCAACACTTAAGAGTGTTTAAGATTAGGTACTCCCCAAATCGAGGCACTTTTTTTTCTCCTTTCCCAGATATTTCCACTGTCATAAATACTGGCCACGGCAGACACCAACGCTGCACTGTAAGAATGGCAGAATTATCACAGAAGAGCAAAAGCTATGAAACAAACTTACTGAAATGACGCCTTTTTTAATGTTTTTATTCATAACAGTATTACATGGTGTGTTACAGAAATTAATGGAAAATTTCTAAAAATTTGTTGGTTTTTTTTGTTGTTGCTGAATGCATCATACATAAAGTTAAAAATAACGTGTCCATATATGTTAACAAATGGTCATTATCTGAGGTAAAGTTAAAGTAGGTTTAGAAATGTACTGCAACAGTCATTTTCTCTTTCTCATCTTTATTAAAAAAATATGTGTCAGAATGCAGAAATAAAAATAAATGAAAACCACAGAGTAAACATTTTTGCAAAGAAGGTGCCCAGTACGTTATTAGATGAAAGGTTTCATCAGACACTTGGATGACTACGATCTATCAAAATATCTTTTCATGACAGGTAAAGATCAAGAACCTACAGGGGATGATAACAGGATGGCTGGTGGGATTCCCTGGTTTTTAAATTTAAAGTGACGAATTTAGTGTTAGTGAAGGATGAGGGATTAAACAATCGCACAAGCTGGATATTTTAGTTATCTACAATACTGGTACAGTGCAGAGGCCTTCCAGTCCTCTCAACTCAGCATCTCAACCATGACAAGGACAATCCAATCATATGACAAGACAATTCAGAATTTGTTTTTATTTATGAGCGTTGGTAAAGGTAAGACAAAGGTCCACGGTGATGGTCCAGCTGTCTCTCATGAGACACTAAAATTCCAGCCTTATTCCCTCAGCAGCTATTCGTAAATGATCTGCTTCCTACAAATATGATGTCAATGGATCCTCTGAGACATAAATCTCTTCTTTTTCTTTCAATATTTTACCCCATAACTGGAAATGCACTGACGATACTAAACCTCAAATGTCCACGATGAACCAAAATTGTCTTCGTCGTTCCGTATGTAGGACAAAACCCAAAAGAGCCATTAAGGAAGAAAGTAGCACCACTGTGCAAATTAGGAAAATATTCTTAAAGAAATGTCCTTCAGAAACGCTTTTACCTCTGCTTTTAATCCTGAAACACTCAATCCGCCAAGTTTTAATTTATCTTCATCTTCTTCAGTTAGAAAACTTGATCTTTCTTCTGATGGGAAAATAAGATTTGCTACAAAGCTGTTTGCACATGACCAAGGAATAAGCATCAAATGACCGTGAATGGGGATAAAAGTTCTCTTCTCTGCAGGTTCATTAGGTCTATTCACAGCTAATTTTTCATTCACATATATTCTGTAACGCACATTTCTCTAATTTCTCTAATTCAAAATAAGAGACTGGAATCATGTTGTGAGATTTGGTTGTACATATCAACAATCGCCACCCCAGTTATTCTGTCTTCTAAACCATTTTCAGCTTATAATAGAGAGGAAAGAAACTAAAATATTTATAATTCCAGGCCTATTTTAATAATGACAAAAATGTAAATCCTAATGTGTCAATTTAAAAACAAAATCTGCACAATAACCCTAAAAACTGATTAATCATTTGATTTCTTTAACCTTTTTTCCTTTTTCTATTTTTTCTTTTTTTTTTTCCTTTTTTCTTCTTTTTCTTTTTAGTGTTAAACCACTAAATTCAATATACTGTAACTGCATAGGAACATCAGGAAAACACATTTGACCTGTATAACAATTCTCTGTAGGGCAAAAATATATAGATTCTTTATGAAAATCATGTGCTAAACATATGAACCCAAACACTGCACTTTTGCTTCATAAATGTAAAAAAAGGAAGTTTTAAATTCTTTTGCTCTGTGTGTAAACAGTTTGATGACTTCTATGCAGAGGTTCAAAGGAATGTCAATGAAATGTGATTTCTTGTAAGTGGAGTATGTCCGTGTGATATCGCTAGATCATAAAATCATGTGTTCCCATTAATTTCGCTAGTCGCTGACAAGCTGACTGCTTTTGGCAAATGCACTTGAGCTTCAGCCCATTACCGTAAGCATGTGAAAAAACCTATGCGATGTGAGAACCACAAATTGGGTTTGCCACACCTCCCAAGCACTGCAACTTGCTACCTTCTCTACTGTGTAATGGCATTAGTAAAAGAATTTTCATAACATTTATATTTACAAAAAACCTGGCAATTTTCATTCGAACTCCTTAAAGCCATTTCCCCTTAAACATTTAAAGAGTTTAACAGTAAGATTTTTTTCAAGTTATAAAATAAAAATCCCATTTGATTTTTCTGATGTACAAAAAGTGATAAAGATGAACAATTTGATCACAGAAGCAGTTTGTTATTCCAAAATCCATGCCATTCTTGTCCCATTTGTAAAGTCCGCTTCATCCAAATTCCTAAACCAGAATCATACCAGTATTATTTGGCAAATGATTTTTTTTTTTTCATCAAAAATGGCACACAGAGAAGAAAACACTTGTCTGCATAGCATTACAGCAGCAAGATACTGAAGAAATAAAAATATTCCTTTTCTGCACTTTGTTTAGAGTTTCCTAGGAAATACTGACTCTTTTGTCTTTCCTCAGTGGGACTCGATGTCCTTTCTCTACCCACAACATGAGCATTCAAACAGAAAGCAGCATTTCTTCCTCATGATGCGCTACAACTTAAAGGTCCATTTGGCAACATTTTCAGTCAGGATGGATAAACAACCGAGTTTTATTCTGTGGTTTCAAGTTAGGAATCATTTCTGCAGGAGGTGTTTTGCTGTTAGATCTGTCACTCGTACAAAACTACTCGATAAGAAAGACAAAAAAAAAATATGACACAGTATTTTTTTTGTTGTTGTTTAAATATGTCTACACAGGGGGGAAAAAAAAAAGTCAGGATGAGCCTGATGTAAATGATGATGAAAAACATGTCACCATGACATAAAAAGTGCTGACTTGTGCCCAAAAGGCTGTTGAATGATAATGCCACTGCTACATACAGACTCTGCTTTTTGCTCAAAAGAAAAAGAATGTCTAATACTCAATAAATCTCAGATGCTCATTATTTATATGTGGCATACAGAAGATAACAAAGACGACGGAGGAGCAAGATTTCCTAGTCTGGATACCCACGACCTGTGGGGACGGGGCTGGACTCATGGTATGATAAGCAGGGAGTTTTTATTTTGTGCTGCCATAGGGATCTGCCATCGGTTGCCAAAAAAATCATCAGGAACACTCGTAGAGCCAGTCCAGGAGGGCAATCATCTCTCCTTGTCAGACAAAATCAATCGGAAAAAAGCACGAAAGCCAAAGGCCTGCCAGGTTGTTGGGTTTCGTTTGAGTCTTGGAGCACCACAAGCCTGTAACAATGCTATTTCTTAGGTCTGTTGATCTGGGCGTAGAGAGGTTCTGCTTCCTGGGGATAACAAAAATAAAATAAGTGGAGATGTCTCCAAACAGTTTTTAGAACATTTTTAGAACATCTGCTTGAGAACAGCAATACCTCGTGAGTTAAAACCCAAAGGAAGTATTTGTTTTCTGTGCTGCCTTGAGTGATCACGGCACCCTGGTTGAATTGTGAAGAAAATGTGACATTATTTTAGAAAATGAATCTTACTACCAATTTCCTCTTCCAGTATTGGCCGTGCACTGATCCTCAGGAGGTATTGCTGGGCACAGACATATGAAGAAATGAAATGATATTTATATGACTAGACATTTTGAAGTTTAGAGGCCAGAAATGTAGCTGGCGTAAAAGGCTGTTACTCGTACTAGGCTGAGACCCCCCCGCCAACAGCGGAACATAGCTGTGGGTTTTACACAAGTCACGGAGAAAAACACTTGCAAACAGAAACCGCCACTGAAAGCTGAGCTAATGAAGCTGTGATGGAATTTAAAATAACAATATGAGTTGCCTATGAAGAACAAGGAAAGCTAGCTCTGTGCAGTTTGATTAGGAGTCTGTATAACCAACAGTACAATCATTAAAGCTGGGAGGAAAGCATGTCGATTTGCTAACAGATACTTTCTTGGGAATTTCCTGGATGTCAGGGGAAAAAAGTTGCCATGTTCTTCAGTGTTGCTTCACAGCTGACACCCTGTGCTTTCTTAATACTACGTTCATCTTGGCTGCAGCGGGAAGCAAATCACCCATGGAACCTGGAATCCATTCTACTTCACTTCCAGAAACTAATTTATTAAACTAAGAATGACATCTAAAAAAAGAACGAGACAGGCAGAAAGGCTAATTAATGCCATCCTGCATTAACTCTCCACAGCTTGATAAATATTCAAATATCATGCCACAACGTTGAATTTAACCAAGTCAGAATCAACTCCTGTTACAGCAGCATCAGCAGAAGCTGACTTTGAGCAAAAAAAACTCCGAAGGCTGGCAAATCATTGGGCACTGCTCAGCACAGAAATGTCTGGGAGGGGATGGCACAGGATTTTAATCACTGCTTATAAAAATGATGACAAAAACAGCCTAAAGGTGGTTCTGTAGGGCTATATTTAATCCGTGTCCAGGGTGCCTGGCTAGTGGCTGTCCCAGTGCCCCGTCCCATCTCACCGTGCATCTCATGTTGAATGAAGAGCAACACAACAAATCCAAAATATGACCTGTTTCCTCCATGTCAAGAAAAGCTGTCTCTTATTCCTTGAAATTACTACATTTCTGGAGCTTGTAGAGACTCGTTTCCGTATCTCCTACCTACATGAAGCCCTGAGTAAACTACGAGCATTACAAGAGGATGAGAGAAATCCTTTGGAATGATTAAATAAAGGCTGCGGAAATTATCCTCAGCAAGAAGCAAATATATTTTGTGACCTTGAAAAACCGAAGGTAATCAGAAAAGATGACTGAGAGTAAATAACTGCATTTCACATACTGTGTGTTATGTCTACCTATGCCAATTTTCATGTACCGCAGACATGAAGCTGGCAGAATGATCTATCGCAGCCAGTTCAGAGAGAATCTGTACTAATTAATGTGGAAACCTGACACACACCAGGCCATTCTTCAGGCATTTGCTGAACCTGAGGTGATTGCAAAGGGAAGCGAAAAGGAAGGAGGAGAAGAAAAGGGGAGGGAGGGCGAACATCCCTTTGGAACAAAAGATGTCAGTTCCTCAAATGCCTTTGGGGAAAAAAAAGAGCTTTTCAAAATGTCAAGCAAGCTTGTTAGAGCTGTCCTCGAATACCTTTAACATATGCAGATGCACTTAGGTAACAGGTGTCCTAAGTTGACACCCTTGGAAGAGGAGGAGGAGTCCATCATCGGTCATCAGCACTTTCAACAATGCATGAGGCAGCCTTAGAAATCTCTTTTATTCATACCCAACATTTGTCTGAACATACACTTCATGTGGCAAAGGCCTGCGTTTCTCACTGATTTGAATAATTTTTCTTCCAGTAGACCAGAGCATTTTGAATGAAAAGTGTGCTCTATGTCTTCTTTTTAGTTGATTTCCCCCTTCAGAGGCCTAAATGAGAAATTAATTGCAGTAATTGCGTGCAATCTTCTCAGCCAAAGTTTTTTTTGTCAATGACTGAGATTTGTTTTCTAATATTATTTTGAGATTAATTCAAGCAGTGCTTCTTGTCTGTAGGCCAACATTGTAAATTGTATCTGTAGAGTATTGATAATGATATTCCAGAAAGCAAAAGAGAGCAGAAAGGGACAGAAAAGAGGCAAAAGGAGAGTCGAGTGCTGTTGGCCTCACGGTTAGCTTCTCTCACGATGCTAGGCAGGGGGGCTTCCATGAGCATTATTTTGGAGGGTCCTGGAAGCAGAAATAACCCCTCTTTTTTTACGTACTCCACGCAAAAGTCACAGGGCATGTCATTAATAGGCAGGTGAGCCTATCTCTTCTCAAAGCATTGGAATCGTCACACCGACGTTTTCTGCTCTCTGCTTCTACCCTCACGTTAGGAACAGATCCGGAAGGAAGGAAATGAAAGAATGGGTCTTTGTCAGAAATAAAAAAAAGAGAGGAACAAATAAAATAGCATACAAAGCTTCCAATTCACATAAACGCCTTGAATCTTAAAAAGTGTTTTCCTTTCTGCAGGATTGGCCCAGAAGCACTTCTGATGTGCTTTCATCAACCCACGGGGAGAACCAACAAGACAACCAGCAGCACCCTTTTTTTGCTGCTAAATCCTACTTGAAGGCTTCTATCAGCTTTGGGGATATGCAATTTCTGGCAGATGTTTGAAAAGTAAATGTTTTCCTTTATGTTTGGAAACTGCTATCAAAGTAGTGTTTAGCTATATTCTCACATACTAACGGGGCTCTTTATGTTGAACAGTAGCCTTTAAGTAACAAAACATTGCAGGAAGAAGATATGAATTCACAGGTCAGGTATCTGACCAAAGTGACAGGTTGCAGTAAGGGACCAGAAATGTCTAAATATACATGCTTTCAGTTAGACATCTAAATATTCAGGAAGCTACAAGTATGCTGTGTAAACGCTGAGTTATGAAGTCTCTCGGAATTAATTGCAAAAACCGCCAGAGAAAATTTTTCCTATGTATGCTACATTTACATATTCCAGAGATACTTCAGAGATGCTTACAATCAGTTTATTCTTCCCATTTTAAGGAACATTTTGCACAATAAACCAGACTGTAGCAAACAGTAAGTATTTCTGGTATAGTACTCTACTGCATGAGGTAACAAGGTTGCTAATGGTTTTGAATAACATTATGTAAATACCAGAAGTAAATTTACATCCAATTTAAAGATATTAACATCTGCTTCCCAGCAGAACTAATCATTGGAGAACATCTCTTGAAAGCTTCAGCATTAACTTGGGCTTGTGTAGGTGAGCTCGCTCACAAAACATAACACGGGACTTGGTTAGGAAGAAACTATTTTTACATTGGCAGTTCTTTCATCATTGCGAGGCACCCTGCTGTGTGCAAAGCTTCAGGCAAGATGTACTGAATTGTAGAAGTGAGGCCTGCATAGATTTCTTTGCCCTTTACAATAGATTCTCAGCGTTGGTTTTACTCCTGGCTGACTGATCAGAAAGGGCAGGCTCAAACGACAGAGTTTCATGAAATAAGTGTGCTGGAGCGCCAGCCAAAATGAGAATCTTGTGCCGGGGATGCAAGTGAAGGGAATGGGAGTGCAACGTGTCTTCTCTATTTATTGCATGCTGACTCAATAAAATAGGACAGAGTAAACTTGGCAAGCAGGATTCAAATTAAATATCTTTGGTGATAAGACAGGTAATTCCTATTGGCCCATTAACAGCCAGTGGCTTATCTTTGGTTATTTTTATTACAGTTAGCCTCTATTAGCAGCATAAATACAGCAATCTTCTAGCTGGGGATTATGACTGGAAAGTGCCTCTATTCTTACTATAAACCTACCTAGGAATATTTCCTAGTCTCAAATATCCAGTTTAATTATTAGCATTTTAAAAGTCTCTGTCTTTTTAGTATCAAGAGGGATGCTATACATCCATAAAATGAAAAAGCAATGGGAACTACTCAGAAAGATGAACCTGCTCCATCTTGGTCCCAGTATAATAATGAACTGCAGCCAAGAAACACGCCTATTATATCTGGGCCCTTTTCCTAATAAAACAGTAGCCACGTAATTATACTTTCCGTCTACGTATCTGTCAATTCTCCCTCATAACTTTTGAACCTGATGGCCAATTTGAAACAAATTGTTCTTAAGTCTCTAAGATACTAAATTATCGCAAGTGCCTTTTTAAAATCAGTTGTTGTGCAGAAGACAGGGAACTTTTAAATGACCTCATTACAGAGAAAGATGGCAGAGCTCATCCCCTAATTGAATTGCTGGATTGCCAATCAGCTGTAGACAAGCTACACAGTGTGTTGTCTCTTGTTTAGAGGAAAAAGTTGGAGAAATAGAAGGGTACCTGGCTACTTCAAGTGAGCTTGGAGACATTGGATGAGGTGAGAAACCTGTGTATGAGTTGGTCACATTAAAATGAAGAGCTCGGAGGGGATTGTAGCAGGAGAGATGAAGGCAAATCTGTAGGCTGCCTCTATTCACACGGCAGCCCGAATATCTCTGGTCTTGTCCCTTCAGATTCCCTAGGAAATATGATGATGAACAAACGAGCATGAGGCCTGAAGTGACAATTTTAGGATTTCTCTGGAATGAAGCAGTACTTCCCGAACACACAACACCACTTCTCTCTCAGGTTCACAGCCTTGCTGCATGCTGTGTCTTTTGTTTGAGAAAGATAGCTCTAGAGCCAAAAGTAAGAATAGGTCACCTATAATCATTATGAATTTCTCTTTGGACTCTTTTCAGTTCCTACTGAGCCAGATGAATGATAGTAACAGATCCTGCAGACATAGCCTTTGGTATTTTGAGACCCTTCAGAGCCCAGGAGGAGGAGGATGCAGAATCAGCTTAATATGCCCTTCTGAGGCTCACTAAGCTCCCAGATATGCCAATGCTTTGTCCCTAAGTTGCTATTTTTTTTGAACTTCCTAATAACAGCCAAAAGAAAGAGTTATAGTAGTCCATCCTGGAGCTGACTAACATTATTAGGAACATTTATTACTAAGAATGGCATTTGCTCAAAGATGGATGATGGCAGCGGGCCACTGAACTGTCACCAAAAGCTGATAGACAAATATTCTAATGAACTGTTGCTCTTCTGACAGTGCTGATAGCATCATGAAGGGTGTGACATATTTTGAGGGCTTATAATTGTCTGCACACATTTCACAGAACAACTAAACAACTTTTTCAGGAAGATATGCTCTAGCCACAAATGTTTTGAAGGTTTCCTGAGAATCTCTCATGAACGACTGCCAGTGCAAGTTTTGAACTGGGCTGCATTTGTTCCAGCACTTAAAATGACTTTTAGTGCAATAATTGTGGCATCAAATGTTCCCTTATTCCCTTTCAGAATTTTCACCCTGTTGCTAATTTGCCTTCAAGAACCAAGTTCGTGTGGTCCATATGGAGTTAGACTACATTTGTGATATCTGATTCCAGTATGCAGGCCAAATTTATTCTTTCTACAATCAGGATGCTTTGTTAGGAGATGCTGGCCAATGTAACCACAGGTATCTAAAGAAGTCTGGCAACAGAGAGTCAAAGTTTGCTCTTTTCCTTCCCTTTCCTCATCATGCTTGAAGGCTCTCCTTTCTATAGCCTAAGCTTTCAATTGTATAGCTTCAGGGCATCCTAGTGTCCCGGCGTGCTAGACCCACTGCTGAGGCTGAGTTAGTGGCTGAGGCTGAAATACCCCCAAGGACACGAATATCCTCTCCAGCAGGGTCCGCACCTAACCCCCTGTAATTCAGGCTGATTGGGTGCACTGATGCAAAGAGGATGACCAGGTGAAAACTCCTCTGTCCAAACTTCTTCCTTTGATCCGAAATGTCAATAATAAGAAATGTTTAAGACATTCGGTGGAATCATAGCTAAATATAGGTCTTTCCCTCTCTCTCCTTTCACACATAGTTATCCCACACACTATCTAAAGACAGCAGTAGTGATTAAATGTAAAAGATGGCAGTCTTATTATTCAGTGTTCTCCTCACTCCTTCTGGAAAATTACTACCCATTCTCAATGCCGCTCATGCACAAAGGGAAAACAACTGAACACAAATCTTGCTATGAACAGCTCTGCAAAGAGGTGATTTCATTTCACCTGTGAAAGTTAGGCCTGTTTGCTTCTTATCTCCAACCATAAAGGGACAAAAACGTAACATATATCCACAAAATGTCACATTTACCTACTAAGAACCCATAGCTATTTGTAGAAGAGTGACTTCTAAGAATAGCTACTGGTAGGATGAGGATTTTGAGAGCTTAAATTGAAGATTGCAAAGGGAAGAGAAGAAAAACAGAGAAATGAAGATAGTAACTGAAAGATGCTGAATTATTTCTAAATGATAATATGCAGTATCAGAAGGAATCAAGAAACCAAATTGCTAAGGTACTTCGAAAGATCAGGGTACGAAATACTAGGCAGGTGAGTATTATGTATACATCAAGATAAGTAAAGATACTGTACGGGCATAGCTGATTTCATAGGGATGCTGGGAACAGACGTATTTGAATTTCTGAACATAATACTGTGTCACGCTCCTGAGAGGTCCATTCATCTGAGCTGTATACTGTGCTCTTCTTGGTGTGAAGAACCATGTTCTGAAGAGCGAAGTAATCTCCCATCTAACACACAAAAGTGGCTTTTATGAAGACTGTGATTCTTTTGTACTACATGTTTCTCCCCATTAAGTTTCTCTCCAAATGCAGAGCTCAATACACAACACAGTAGTAAGTCCTGAATTGATAATTTTCCATGGAGATTAGACTTTCCGTTGCTCTGACGATACTAGGTTTCAGAATTAGATGGGCTGGTTTTAGCAAGTGGATTTCCTACGGACTGCTGCTGAATGGCACTGCACAGAGGCACAATGATATTAGTGTAACTTCACTGGAGAGAGGCTTTCTTTTTGTTCAGCTTCCTGTTCCTGCCTACAGCTTTCAGGAATTACTATAATACGATAATCAGTAACATTATTTAACATTTCCCAGAATATATTATGAGAATTGTACGTATTTTATGCAAGAGTCTATAAGAATTAACAAAAAATATAGAAAAAAACAAATGGAATCACTGGCAATATACCGTTCTTGTAGCTCCCAGAGACCTTTGACAGGTAGAAGAATGTATTTTACTAAATGTTATATAAAATCAGAACAAAAGGAGTCAGTCCCTCAGTCGACTGCCTTACATGGTAATATGCATTAACAGATTTAAACTACTGTCCAAAGTTATATCCAGAACTCCTTGTAGGTAAATGTGTGTGACGCTAGTTTAGAAGTGATGCTAACTATCTCTGTGACAGTCAGAAAATTAGAAAGAGATTTTATCATTACTTTCCCTGAGATGAATTTCAGAATTACCCTGACTATGATAAACACAATAAACAAATGTATCTGGGTTTCCAGAGTGTGGGGCTCAGATAAAGACCAAATCCTCTTTCTTGATCTAGGAAAGAACTCTTGAATTGGTCTGAAGCTGGGATAGCTGGCTATGTCAGTGCTGGTCAAGGTCAGGTCAAGGCAAAGCCAAATTACTATGTGGCACCATCCATCTGCAGAAGCAGTTCTCACCGGAGTACAATAACCAACAGATGTTCTTGCTGGAGCTTTGACCAGCTTGACTTTATCTCATCCCAGCTTGACTTTATCCTTACACTGTCATTTTTGGACTCAATGAGACACAAAGCTTAATGCTACTTTTGCTTCAGCCCCCACGAGCCATTGGTGAAGCTAAAGAAGGGGGAGATGCCTTCTCTCTGCACCACATATTATTAAGAGATAATCTTATTACTCCCAAGTGGATCAGAGCTAAGTTATTGTAAGATTTTTTTAACCATATTTACTGTACAAAGCAAACTGACTCCTAATGAAACTATTAATTTTGAGTTGAAACCAAATTACTTTGGCTCAGGGTGGATACATCACTGGTAAACACAGTGCAACTTCTGTACAAAAATCAAAAGGGTTCTACCATTGTTAGGGCTTTGCTCCAGGAGCTCTGTGCTGAAGCCCAGAAGCTGTACCAGAACACGTATTTGGGTAATACAAAACATGAATGGTAGATAGGGAGAAGATAATGAAACATATCCTTCAAACAGCAACACTAGAGAGTATTTGGATGGAATAACAATGCTCAGCACTCATAAAACTTTGTAGCTTTACTGTCTTTCTGGTAAAAAAAAAATACTGTATTGAAACAAATCACAGAACATTCACTGGCAGCCACATTTTCTCACGTGTTCTGTAACACAAAAGATGAAAAGACCATCTTTCCCGTTTGTCTGGATTAAATGACTTACATTTGATGAATAACTTTTAAAATATCAGTATGCCAATGGTAATATGAACGATCATAATTTTCAGATGTTTTTAATTTGCAGTTGGAGATAAAAATACACAAACCCATTTCAATATTTTTTACATGCAGATAATAAATGTGCTGCTTCTACTGATTATCACATTGATTTAGGGTAGAGGTGTTCATGTATCATTACGTAATTTTATTTAATGTTTTTTATGTCTATGGGTAAGATGTCTTATTCCATTTAATATGTTACATCTGTCTAAAGGCCAGAGCAGATTTGATAAAAAAAAAGCTCTGCTTAATATGTTGTTAGTTATGGTTCAGTTTCCCTATTTCCCCTTAGAATTTGAACACAAAGTAAAATAAGTCTACATTTCTTTAAGCATGCAGGCAGCTGAAACACACATATTTGCATAAGCTGCAACACTTCGTGAATGGCAAAAGCCATGCAAACCACTGAGCATGAGGAATACACTGTGGATAATGGAGAGGAAAAACGGAAGATATGGAAAGGAAAAATAAACCATGCATCCATGAAAGCAATGGTAGGCACTGGTGGAAGAATAAGTGAGCACCTCAAGGTGTAGAGAAAAAAAGGACAGATACCTACCCCAACCTGCGCTATCTAGCTACCGACCTGTGGACTTATAGTATCACCAGTTGGCTCACCAAATGGATCACTGTTGGATGAGGCCTGAGACCCATCAGGCTAGAATACAAGAACATAACACCTTTTTTTCTCAACAATAGAAAGTGAAAAGTCAACACGAGGTTATTTTCATGCTGTGGGCATAACAAGTACATCCTATCTCATGAAAACCAGAAAGTGAGACCTCACTGCTGATATGTTCTCAAAAGCCATAATGGTTTCCTATAGCTGATGCAGGCAGGAAAGGACCTCACCAGTACCTGCTGGAGCCCACGCAGGAGCTGCCACAGACTTCAGAACTGCAAAAGGCCCTGAAAGCCAGTGAAACTATGTGAATCATAAAGAGTCCAAGCTTGCGTTACTTTGTACCTTTGGGTCCTTTTTTTTGTACAGACTCCCTCTTGCCTTTGGCTCATTTGGGCTCTTATCTGCCTAAGATAACTTGTGATTTAAAGTCATTGCTTGGATAACATTTCTTGCTTTGGTCCACTGAGTCTAAGGCAAAGAAATCACATACTGAGGGCCAGAACATTGAGGAATGTAACTAGGCAAGCAACTGGGATGCAAGAATGTGCAAGACAACATCAACCATCATCTTTTAACACACAAACTCTCACATCTCTTTCTGTAGCCTCAGCATGTATGCTGTTTTACCTCGAACTTCCTTACCATCAGTAAGTGAATGCTGGTATTCTAAAAAGGACATTGGATACAACTAACATATATGAACTCTGCGTTTGGTTCCTTGTATGCAATATTAGTGCATATCAACAGAAATGTCATGCTAGTAGCTATCAAAACCAAAGCAGGAAGTGAATTCTGTCTGCAGCTCCCCCTTAAATTGCCCCCAAGCCCTATTAGAATAGTTATTTCTGATACTGCCAAACAACATCTAAGTAACTTCTGTCTTTTCTAGCTAAAAAGAGCTACTCAGTATTTAGAAACCTTGTTGCTACTCACAGCCTCTTGCTCCTCACTTTTGCTTGGGCTTTCAAACCCCTCTTCAAAGAGGTCATCTGCAGCAGGATCACTGGTATGAGATGCTGATGATTTTGATGGAGAACTCTGTCTGGGTGCAGGGGTTGGAGCTAAACAAAGATTAAGGTAACAGCAACAGAATACATATCTGTTAATTTGTTCAGAAAGACACAGCAGCACAAAATTTGCTCATGTTTTAGAGCCTTCAACTTTTATTACCCCTGACAATTATTTTCTGACGAGGAGCTGTAAGAGGTAAATTTGAACACAGTAGTTGTTATCAATTCCATATATTCAATTTCATCCAGCAGTCTCCAATTAAGTTTGGCTGCATCTGGCACATGTCTTTAGGAACCAGGGAGACACCACTACATTACATTAAGGATGCATGAGTCGCCTGCCCTATGGCAGGTAAGTGAAACAGAAGGTGTCTGGCTGGCCCCTGATAAATCCGTGTCTCATGAAGTCCTCTTTTCAGCAATCTGCAAAATCCCCCATCTCCATGCTACAAACATGATAAGCTTATTTTATAGCTCTTCAATGAATTTCCCCACATGTCCAATACATCAAGCTATTAAAATAAATACCCATCTCCTAATTTCTGCAAAGTACAGCTTGAACAGGACACAAGTGAAACCATTTGCAAGGCTGAATGTCACCGGCATTTTCCAACCAGCCTGCATGTCCCTAGCACACAACATATATTACTGTCTTCTTAGAAATTAAATTTCAGACTGCAGCTAATCAGGGCTGATTTCAATGGTCTCTGGAATTCCTCTCTGATACTTTTCTTTATGGCTGGAACATAGTTAATAAGCCAGACCACACATGAAGGTTCTCAGTCCATATCTGTGTTGCAATTTATTGTATGAAGGAAAAGAAAGAAATGCTTTGAGGAGCAGTCACATCTGCGGAAAGGTATGGCTGAAAGCATATGCATACTCACGTGAATTTGTAGATGGTGTCGTGGAAGTCACAGGAGTCAAATTTAACTGAGAGATGTCAAAGTCATCACAATCATCTGCTTCCTGTGCCATCCCAACTTTGTTAAAGTAACTTGAGAAGGCCTCTGAGGTACAACTGAGGGAAGGCTGATCTGGTTTTCTTGATGGCACTGGTGGAGGCTGAGCCATCTGGAAATCTTTAAACATTTCTTTTCCCATTTTCTGTCTGGGCCTGTCTGTCTGTGGACTCGATCTGTTGGAATCACTTGTGGGTGGAACAGTAGCTATAGGAGCAATGGTACCTTGAAACATGGCTGCTTGTAAAGGCAAAACAGTTTGTGTTGGCATGAAGGCAGTTGGCTGGAACTGACCAGCTACAGATGGCCACGGTTGCTGAGTAGGAGGAAAAATACCGGGTTGGCCCCACGCTATCGGCTGTCCTCCCTGCATCACCTGAGCAACTGGAGGCTGAGCACCCATGGCCAACTGCTGTTGAACAAGTGGTTGCTGTCCCCAGAATGAGGGCAGAACAGCTCCCATGGCAACATAACCTTCAAAGAATAAAGAGAGCGGGGCGGGGGGAAAGATGAAACTGTCAAGAGTGTGCAGAAAAAGCTACACAATAAATCAGAAACATGCAGGCTACATCAGTGACCCCAGAGCTTCAACACACTTACAAAGAAAACTGAAAGACATGGCTGAATTCACATCACTGAACAAATACTTGTACACAAAAACACAGGTTGGTGGATATTGGCAATCATCTTTCCCTCATCTGAATAAAAAAGCTCTTCTCTTCTTCCTCAGTGAGTACCCCCACGGGACTGTGAAGACCTGTGTGCATGGACCTGGTCGGCAACTGGCCATCTGGCAGCTCCCTTCCGTGGTGCTCTGTCAAAGCGCAGCCAGGATCAGTTTGGTCAAACCACTTGCCAGAACCACAGCACCTCCCAAAACACTTCCTAAACTCATGCCCTTACAGCACAACCCTGCTCCTCACCATTGAGCTCTGCAGGCTCTTCTTGCTACCCTGACTGCCCCTCCTCTGCCTGTCACCTCTGCCTGTCCTGCTCCTCTCGGAGCAACCATCTCTGGGCCTGAACACGACGCACTGGGTCAGGCTGGGATGGAGTTCATCTTTTCAGAGCAGCCCATATGCTGCTAAAAAAGGGGCATCCAGAGGAAGTGGAAGGAAGGAAGAGGACACCTAGGACTTCCTCCCCTCTGCGTAGCTTTGCTGCAGTTCCTCATCCTTTTTGCTTTTATTCTTTGTCGGGAAGAGCAACCCACCAACACCAGCCAACTCCTGCCAACGGGACAGCTACAAAGCTGGTTCTAAGTTACAGGGAAGGACCTTCATGTATGTTAGATGACAGCTCAAGGGCCCTCTAATGACAGCGCGACCTTCTTGCAAGAGAAAGACTCTGTGCCATCTCTTCTGACACAAGTTACAGTTCAAACCATTGGGACTCCAAAGAGCAAAGCAAGTGTCTCAAATTGCATAATAAAAAGACCGACCCCAGATGAATTTAGATTAACACACCCACATTTGGTTATTACCCAGTTACTTGAGAACATCAAAAAAGATCCTGAGCTTCTGCTGTACTGCATACCTAATAAAAACAAACTGCTTCAGGTATTATGCTAGCATAAACCCCCTCTAGCTGGGGAGGAAATTAAAGATTAAAACTAAAATTATAACCGCTTCCTGTCAGACCTGAAGCTTTCTTTCAAGCTACTGAGAGTTTGACTTGTGTATGAATTACATGATCAGGTGCTTTGTTATTTACAATGAAAAAAAAAATAAATCTGAGACTAAAACTACTGTAAACAATGTTACAAATTAAACCACATAATACAATTATGTTCCACTGATAGAAGTATTATGCTTTACAGATACGCTGTTTCACATTTAAATTAATGATTTACTGCTAGTACTTTACAATATGCAACCTCTCTTTTACTTTTAATACTGTCATAGCTTTAAAACTCTTGTTTCTAACCTGAGGGTTTTTCCGAGCCTGCCTGTACCTCTTCCTCTTTGCTTTATTTCTAGGCTGTTTTGTAATGCTAAATGTAAAGGTGGTTGCAAAATTGTAAAGGGAAAAGCCCAAAATAAAACAAAACAAAAACCAGAAACTGAACTTTGAAAGACCAAATTAACGAGTGATGAAAGGAACAGTAACTCAGATACATATCTATTTCAATGGACAGCTATGATGGATTCTCCAGATGTCCTTTTATCTTGCTCCCACTGTAACCTCATCCAAGCAAGCGAGGGTTTTCATCTGACATTATCCCCAAACATTTCACCATCAGTGTAACCTTTCTGAGACACGGTGGCTAATCTGATGCTGCAACGCAGCCCATCAGAGGAGGAGTTAACCAATTAGAAAGTCACTGTTGAATGATTCAAGGCACTCTCCCTCCTCCTTTTTTTCCCCTAAGTGGAGCCGAGAGCACAGTTCTTGCAGTGCTCCGAGTATCCCAGGGAGAGACCAGCAGTCAAAACCACATGCCTTGCGCGTCTGTGCAAAATGCTACACAGCTTTTGAATTTTGAGCACTTTGAGGAACACGGAAAAGTCTAAAGGAAATATCAGGATTTGACTAAATGGAACACATTTGAAATGCAATCAAATTCTCCATGTCTCATTCTCAATTTACTGGAGACAGCACAGGATATTCATTGGTACTACAAAAAAAAGCAAACCTAAACTAAATGCTTTTTTCTCTCTTGCTACCGTACCTAGGAGGGATGTTATCCAGATGGCTGAACTATAACTGAACTCCCAGCGACTTTGTTGGCTTTTGTTTTAAAAAATGGGGGTAAATTCAAATTCAAGTACTCTCTGCTTGTTAAAGACTTGTTTTGCGTCACCCTGCAGCACTGTCCTCAAAATCCATCCCCACTTCCATTGTCCTAAGTTAATGCCCTGAGTACTGAAATGCAAACCAGTGCTGAGAACTGATCGCCAAATTTGAGTCGAGCTTATATTTCCAGTAGATTTCTTACCTGAGGGTACGGCAGCAGTGCTGAAAGGTACAGAACCAAACATGTCTGTACTAGCAGGAAGTGACTGGGATGAAGATGGGATAAAGGCATCACCTGGAGTAGCAGGAGTCTGCAAGAAGACAGGAATAAAATACAATGATGACATATCAGTTGCAGCTTCTGCAGCACATTCTTTGCTGTCACATCATCCGTAACTCTAAAAAGACAGGTTTGGAGGGAAGAAAGAGAAAGAAAAAAGAATGGTAAGATGTAGAAGGAAAGAAGCAATAGAAATAAGAGTATTAGAATTTGCTGGAGACAGGAGAAAAACAAAGAAAATGAGAGACTTTGTACCAGAGGGAAAAATCAAAATAAAATTTGCCTGGAATACATCACATGCAAAATATTGACATAATTTTTTTCTCCAGGACATAGAGACTGCTAGGTGTTAGGTGACAACCAGCAGAGGCAGTGACCAAGGCATTAACATAAGAAACAGTAAAGGCAAATGAAGTATCTGTCAGATTTATGGAAAAGTGAATAAATACTGCTTCCAGTTAACCAACAGGACCAGAACCATAGGTCTACATTAAAGGAGAAACCCAGCCCAATTGAACAAGCTGAGGATGATGAGACAGGACTTTGAGCATCTAGTTCCAGACATGTTCCAGAATACCATGGAGATCTGAAGCTCCTGATTTCACAGCGCCTCAAGTTTTCTCAGTATACTCGTACTCCCCTATAGCTTAATGTAAGGTTCAAAAATTTTATAGGAAAGTTATTGTGTTTTCATTTTACGATGCAGAAAAGCATGTTGAGAAAACTTTCTTTGCCCTCAAAACACGTTCAGCCCTCTCTCTCTTTGCTGTTTTATCTTCCTTCCTTTAACAGCAGTTCTGGGATATGTGCTTGTTGGCACCAAAGAGACATGATATATAAGGCTGTAACTGGATCTTCCTGCAGTGCAGTGGAGAGAGAGAATGCAGTGAAGCATGCACCTCTGATAAACACCAGGGAAGGAGATCTGCAGCTCAGGTTATATCTTACGTGACACCTAGCCCTGTATTAGAAAAATAAAAATTGAAGAAATGTTTGCACATCATCATGAAGCAGTGGCTCCACATTTAATTTGCTTCACTTTTATTTTCTTGCAACATAAAAACCACTTTGAAACCCTCCCTACTGGAATCGCTGATGACCTGAATTGTAAATGTGCTCAATAAATAAATGTGCTGAAAATAGCACATAGAGAAATGCACAGTTCAGTTTCCCTGGATACTCACTGGGGGAGAGGTTACATCAGGAGGAGTGGACATGTCCCCAAAAAGCTCTAGTTGGGTAACAGCCTGTAAAGAGAAAAAAAAAGAAAAACCATTTCCATTTATCTTTTGAGGAGAAGAAACTGAGAGTTAACTACTTACAACTTGTAAAGTTCATCAGTAACTGCTAGCAATATAAATCCTCCAAAAGCCATGTAGGCTTCAATTGTCAAGTTCCATATGGAGGAAAGCACATGGGTTCAAGCTGTGGGATTTTGATACTGCTGATGGACCTAAATGGCCAGCAGCTGACCCTATAAAATGATTCTGTAGGGAATTCTCCAGCATAAAAAAATGAATAAAGTGTGAAAAAAACTATCCTGAATGGGACTGGATGCATTACTGCTCTGCACTTAACATCAGTGAGCACCAAGCATGATTTATGGCCAGTTCTTTTCCCTGGCTCATTTTCTAAGCCCCCATTTCAAGGTCTTAAACATGGCAGTAGATTGTGGAAGTGACGGATACAGAAGAGAAAGGCTTTTAAAGTGCTACCTGATTTCCCCTTGCCCATGGGACAGGTGTGACCTGGATAAGTGGACTTGAAGGAGGATGCACAACTGGGTTATTGTTAAGTTTGTAGCTCTACATTTAACTCACGCAGGGCATGTTTTCTCAGGGTGTCCTTCAGTTTGATCTCAAAATAGGTCACCCATACAGGTCTCACTCAACTGGACCAGAAGAGAAAAAACACTTTCATAATAAGGAGCACCTTGAGTTGCTATATAACCAAAGGTCCTTCACATGTTCTGGAGTAAAATTACTCCCTTCCATCCATCTGCATCTGCAAATCAGTTCAGCTTGAGTCCGGGGATGGTGAAGCACGGATCCCTTAGAGCTCTGCAGGAAACCTAAAACCCATCTACCATCCTTATCAGGGTGGCTATTCTGGAAAGCTTTGTTGGGAACTCACAAACTATTCCTTCTCCACGACCTTTCTTCTGCTTACTGGCTCTCCTTCTTCCCTCTATCATACTTAATCACACTGACACGTGTGGGAAGCCACAATTCTCATTACGAATGAGATTTAATGCAAATCTTAATTCAGTTCATTGAATCCCCTCCCCAGTTTAGGCACATAAACCTTGCAGCCTCCTATCACATATAGAGGTTTGGAACTCAGTTGAGTCTTGACCTGCAAAGGCAGCCACTTAGGGCTTTGGACATTAACCACACTGGCTGGTCAGTCTTTACAACCTACCAAAGGAGCAAAATCGCCCTAAGAATTTTTCCCACCCTCAATCTTCTATTATAAATGATCCTTTAAGAAATACGACTGTCATTCAAAACATAGTAATTTCAAAGGTTTATACATTTTTGCAATCCAATCTCTATTCCCATATACAAGAGCAATGCTACAATCTCTTAGACCTGGAATTTGTCTTGCAACTTCGATGATTCTCAGCTTTATGTCTAATGACGTACCTAGGGATGAATTATTTCGTGTTTCCTCACATCATGTCTTATATTAAATAGATCACATTACTTTAGTGCTATGACAATATATTTTCTTCTTACGGGCTTACATATCCCTCTAAGTATCTATGTGGAAATGGAAGAAGGAAGAAAGAAGAAAATCTATGTTTTCTTCAGGTTATGCTGATTCCAGTGTACATTGCTAAAATACCGCTAGAAGTAGCTTCTGCAAAAAAAAAAAGCCCGTAACTCACTTCTGTAGTGTGTGCAAAAACACTAGGCAAGCACTGTTAAAATGCCCAGAAAAGTTGGAATAATGACAACAGTAGCACTCGTCTGGAAATCACTTCAAGCCTCCTGTAGGCACTACTGACTCAAGAGATGCCAGGTGACACCAAATCACTGAAAGAGCCACTTTCTTCTCATCTCTCCAAATTGCTTGTTCAGCATCACGCCTAAATCTGCCCTTTTCCTGCATCACTGGTGAGCTTTTCACTGTTTCCTCATCTCTGGCTTGCTAAGAAATAGCTTATGTCCTTTCGAGGAGACCGTGAGGAAAGGCTTCACCAGTGTTTCCATCCCAGGTGAGGAAGCAGGAGAGCAAGCCAGAGGGGATGGGGAAAGGCAAGGCACACATGATTACACAGACACACACTAAGAGGAAGTGTCTGTAAAGTTACATGTTTTTTGTGGAAAAATATTATATGTTTCGTATCAGCACTGAAAATTGATAGTGAGTATATTTTTCAACCCAGGATTATATGGTATGCATTTGAAAGGTGGCAACTCAGACCTCTATGCCTCAATACTCCCGTAAAATGGGAATAATAATACTTTTCAGTGCTTCAAGGTGATGGATCTTTGGAAACTCTTCGCAGATATAATTCTGTTAAAGCTGTTAAGAGAACTCCGCAGATGGATTTCTAAACAGGCAGCTGGAGAGAGTGATAGGAAAGCTGACTTCACTATTTGTTGTAATAAACCCTCATTCACAATATGCCCCAAGAAAAAGGAATATATTTACAGGGAAATTATTTCTTACAGAATAGCAACCTTATATGCAACAGGAGCTACAGAACTATGTCAGAGGATATAACAGAAATTTAGTGGGAACACAGCTTCCTCATTTACTTTAAGTAGAGACAACTTTAAACAGCAACACTTGGAGGTAGGATTTTAAAGTCCCAAATGATTCAGATCTGGATTATGGATCTGGCTTTTTTCTACAACCCAGTTCCCAGCCTGAATAAATGAATACATCTTCTCTGACATAGATGTAATTTTATCCACTTGCAGGATATGAGATTCTGGACACCAAATAGTTATCTTTTATTTTTGTGATTTCACTGTCACTACAGAAGTGATGTCACCCATTATGCTTTTTTAAATTATTCACATCTGATATTAGCTACATTCCAGTGAAGTTAATCCCAAGCCGAACATTTTCAAATTGCACAATTCCTATAGATGATTTCATCTATACTTCCTTAAAACATTTTTAGTGTCACAACCTTACCTGAGTGACTGAAACAAGATTTTCATCAATGTCCAGCAATAAGTTTCCATTCTGCAGCTGTAAAGCATGATTTATGAAATGAAATGAATGATTTATGAAAATGACATGAATTTCTGAGCATGAAAATGATAATCCTCCATAATTATTGATTTCAGTATTGAAATGAAAATCCTTTCCATCTTGCAGTGAGCACAGATATGAAATCACTTAGTCAAAACAGTGAGTTTGAATGCTTTTGGAAGGTGGGGCAAACACACACTTGTGCTAAATCTCATCTTCTGGTGTATAAGGCAATTTTACTGCTTGCATCGTAACTATTTATTTTCCCAGATATTTATTAATTCAGCAATAAGCATATCCAGTGAGATCTGATCCTGCTTACACCAGTGGAACTTTTCACTCGCTTGGTGAAAGGAAGGACTTAATATCCTCAGGGGAAAAAAGAAAAAGAGTTTTGGACAACAAAAGCTCTAAAAGCAAGTATTTGCAGAAAAACACAGCTTCCTCTTAACTAAGAGAACTATAACATCAATGTAAACATATTCAAGATGAATATTTTCTTTCCATAGTAGTTTTTAGAATTGCTTACATAAGTCAACTCAAGTTATATTCAAACCTACAGTTTGTGTGTGTGTAAATATATGTGGGAGTATACTGCCCACACATGCATACATATCTATATCCACCTACATATTTAACACAAATTATCACTTCAGTGTCCTCAGAATGCTAAATTTCAGATAACATTTATTGTAGTGTTGGAGACTTTATTTCTTAAGAAACAATCACAACAGCAAATTATTGAAAATCAAGTCTTAGATGACTGAGAAGTTCCATACAAGTTACCAGGGAGTGATCCCATGCCACCTTAAAACAAAGAAGTTTAAAAATCTCAGGAACAGCCTAGAATGCTTTCCCAACCCCAACTCATCACAGACCTGAAGGGAAAAAAAAAAAAAAAAAGACTGGCAAAAGGCAAAGCTAAAGGAAGAAAATGCCGTTGTGCTCAACTAGGAAAGGACCCAGTCCAGTACCTTCTTGGAGCTGAGAGTGTTCCTCCAGCCCCAGGTAAGGAAAGTGTGAAAAAAGCTGCGTCCATTTATTCAAAGAACTCCACAGACCTTGAAAGTATTCTTAAAATGAAACCACATTCAGGAAGAACCAGTTTTGGCCAGCAGTTAATCACTTTTTGTTCTGACAGTCCCCTCGTTTAACCCCCCATCCTCCAGCATCCAGGGATGCAGCTCGCGTCACTCTGAAGCAGATCGTGCCCCCAGCCACACCGATCGCTCTGCGAAACCAGCTGAGAAATAACCGTGTCTCAGCACAGAGGAAACATGTGCGCAGTGTTCAACGGACCATTAGAAATTCCCACCTGTGCTACAGCGGGACCTTGCAGAAAACATTTGCCCAACATGTCACGGCACATCCCCAAGTGCCCAATTATCATGTAGCACTTGAGCTCCATCTTCCATTAGCTCGCGTTCTGCATCACACGCTGGTAAGGAGACACTTCCTAAGGGTGAAATATCCCTGCCTGTTACAGCATGGAACAGCCTGCAACGGCGACCATGCCGAGGCTGCAACACAGCTACCGAAGGCAGAATTTGCCCATTCAAGCCTTCCTCCAGTTCAGCTTTTTGATACAAAGTGCTTAACCTTTGCAATTAAAGTCAACAGTCCTCTCCCTCCTTCCCCAGTGCACGATAGAAAATAACCAGAAGCCTGGAAAGATGCTCCAGTCCTTGATCTTTCTCTAGGATTGCTGTCTGTGGATTACTCCACAGAGTGATGTAAAAGCTTGCCTTAATTATTCAAAAATGCATCTCCTTGAATATGAAAACACCCCTACAGCTTAGTCAACCAGGAACACACCAGTCACTTGCGACCAGCCACGCAGACCGAGGTGGAGGAAAGAGTATTAATCCTTGTATCGCGGTGACATTAAACCTATAATGAAAGCTCCATCTTTCTATACAGACATGTGAGACATATTGTAAATCTTTTAAACATGAAATATGTAAATCTGGCTTCTTAAAGCAGTAGCAAGCTTTTTAAGCCACCCCAGCCAGTAATGAAATTCCTCGTGACACTTTTCACTATTCGCTAAAGAAAAACATATCATCCAAGAGCAGGAGAAAAACCAAGAGTTCAGAAGTAATGATAAGAGATAAGTAAACCGCAGCTTTCATAAACCTGAAGCAAAAAAGATCCACCTCCACTACGGTATTCCCTCCGATCGCTAAGTACTCTGAAAAACATCTTTTCTAAGCAGTGCAAAAGTTCAGATTTTAAAAGGGAAATCTTGCACTCATAGGAGTGTGAAGCACCTTACTTTTTTCACTGCTATATATGTAACAAGCCGGAATATTCAACTTCTGTTATTCAGTCTGGTTTTACTAACCGCAAGGGGTCTACACTGACTTATAGCATGAGAAAGCCTGCTTAGCATTGCTATACTTTTGCAAACAAGATGATAAAAGCAGCATCTTGCAAAACGTGGTTCTGAAATCTCAGAGAATGAAGCATGAAAAAATATACAGTAATTAACTTGTACTCCGATACAGAGCTCAGGAAGTAAAAAAGAGTATGAAGGATACTAAATACAGCAAATAACCAGCAATTAGTAATTAACCTTTGAGCTGGGTATTAGCTATTCAAACGTTTTAAGAGAGCAGAGGGATTTAAACGTTGTTTCCTGCATTCAGGGTTAGTGCCATACCACTCGGCCCTGTCGACAAAAGAGGGATCATCCAACAGTCCTATCTCTGTGCATTTCCAATTCCCTATTCCTAACATGTAGTTTACACTGGAAGCCTAAAGACAAGTCAAACAGTTTATCAAACCAAAGATTTTTGTTCTTATTTTAGTTGAAAATGTAAATATTTTGGCTATGTCAAATATTTTTTCTGATGGTTTGAATCGTTATTTTAGCTAAGCAAAGCTCCAGTTATTTGCACAACCATATACAACAAGTGTTGTTGTTACTATTGAGTTCCATGAACTGCAAGCAGCTTGCTAATTAACTACAATTCATTCTAAAAAACAATTAGAACTATAACGAAGGAGCATGTCAGAATTGTGACTAAACTCATCATCAGTCAAACCATGTCTACTAGGTTGAGACACTGAAAACATCCAACAGACGTATTGTTTTTCTTTACTACTACTGTTGGATTAATGAAGTAGCATGATAAGTCAACAACAAATTGCTCAATTACTTCCTAATTAAAGTGAATACACTGAAGAATATGTGTGTGAAGAAAAAACTGTCAATGCCTTTGCCATCTTCATCTTCCTACGGATCCTAAAGAACCTCAAATGCCGTAATCTGTCCCAGTCACAGAGGTAACTGCAGCCACGATGTTACCATCAACCCAGATTTACACAGGTATAGTTGAGCACAACCTTTTAGTTGTAAGGCTGCTGTGAACATTTAGGGTGATTCCCAACCGGTACGGAACACATCAGCAACATGGGCTGCCATAAAACTACGCTGATTGATTTTTATCCAAAGTACATGCATTTAGGCATCGGTCACTTACATAGGGTTCAAATCCAGTGCTCAGAATCCCGTGGGACACAGGAACCCTCCTGTTCAAAGTTTTTCTTTTCAGTTTCATAGGGTAATTCTTACTTGTCAGGAGCACTCTTCTTCAGATAATTCTTCTCCTCTGTATTTTTATTTGAAGTAATAAACCCAAGAACCGACTTTGGTATGATGCACCCAACTACAGGGTAGCCTTGAGCTTCATTGCATTCACCAACTGTCCAGTTTCCTTTGCTTCTTCACTGGGAAGCGCTGGATGTGCTGGTTAAAAATACTGTTAGTCAACCCTGCGCAGCTAAAGAGGTGGGATGGTTAAGAATAATTGACATAACAGATTATTGAGGAGTGTCTGAGTGAATTGCTTCACTGTTGCTCAATAGCTTCCTTTAAATTAAGGATCTCTTCATATGATCAAAACATACGCTTACTCATTTGTTTATTTGCTCTTCATTTGAAGGGAACTTAATTCTGAATTCCCTGTGTACTTTAGAAATTTACTCATAGGAAATGGTATTTAAAAATGCTTCAATTACCACTTTCCTCTGACAGACTAATAAATCAAGAGTCCAAAAGAGTGACTGTAGCTTAGAGCCAGACCCATGCTGCTTCCAGGCAACACAACACCCAAGATAATTAAACTTCCCAGACCGCAGAGGATGCTGGAGCAAAGGTCCCAGCCACATGGTCACCTCCTCCATATCTTCTCCAGACCCCACGTGGTGGGTTCAGAGAGTATGGTATACACCATGGTATACACTGGTCACATCATACATATTCAAAAGGAATGGTGCAAGTCCAGAAATATCACTACATTGTTGAACTAAACACCGAGGCTTTCAAAATGTTGACACAAGCTCCAAAAGCTGTTGTAATTTACATTTACGATGAACTAACACAGGCCCTGACATCTGTCTTCTAGAAACAGAAACCTGGCTTTAGATTTAGGTACCATTACAAATATATGCAATTTATTACATGTGGCTGATGCAATGCAAAGGTATTAAAATGAAACCTATTTTTCCATTCGACAGAAAACTGGAAACAAAGGGGAAAGAGCAAAACATTTCAGCCGACACAGTGGCAAAGCTAGCCTGTACCAAATTTCATTTCAGGATGAGGAAGGGTGTCTGAGTAGGAAAATCAGGGACCAACAACAAGCTGCTGGCTGGTTCAACGTCAGGGTCAGCCTCAGTCAGGTTTCCATCCAGAGTTATTGCCAGACACATCCACTGGCATCGCTGGCATTTCTGGCCCAAAGATCTATTTCTGAAAGTAATGCACCTTGTGTTTCCAGTGTGTAGCTCCAACAGTTCTCCCTGGGGAAAACGGGAATGAGGACAACGGCACAGGACACACTCAGAGCTCAGAGAGGGAAGATGAACTCTTTAATGTCAGGGGACCATGACACTGCCCAGGTGGCACAATGCAGCCAGTCATGGTGACATGGGATGGCTTTCTTGAACTGCAGACTGGAGAGACCAGTAATGACCAGAATCCAAACTTGCACGTGGGAGCAAAAATCTACTTCTAGACTGCGACAGCAGAGACAGCTTTGGATGCTTGCAGGGAACAAACTTAACAATGGAAGGGAATTAGAAATAACCCTGAATTTACTATTTTAAAATACTTGTGAGGCACAGTTATAGAGGTCTATCTAATGCTTTTCAAAACGACACGTGACCGGAGCTATAACCAAGCTTCAGAAACAAGTTATTTCTGTCCTCATTATTGAATACCGCATCATCATGGTATTTTCCAAACCTTGAAATCTTCTGAGTTTCAGCAGGCAAAAAAGCCTAGACCAGTGTCCTTCTGTACTTAATAATGCAGGACAGCATTGAATGAATCTGCAAAAATTTACAACAGCTTCTCCCCAAACTGACGCGAAATGCATACAGCACCTTCCCCAGAACTGTATTCCCTTTAATTTGTAAACACCAAGCTGTGCAACTGATATCGTTCAATGCATACAGTGATACAGACTGGGTAAAGCTACCAACTTCACTACTTAGAAAGCAGATTGTGTGTAAATAAATGTTTTAGCAAACTACCACGAGCTGCAGGGCTCTGAGCAAATCAAAATGTAGTGACTCAATACAATGTGCAGCTGTCAACGTAATATATCAGCAGCCATCAGATAAAATCTGCATCAGTCATATTGCATAAAAGACAAAAATTCACTGTATGTAACAGAACTTGACCTCACAATCAATGAGCTAGACCTACGGTTCAGCTACAGTCTCTTTTCTCTACTTTGGAGAATATCAAAAGGGACAGAATATTACCCCAGAAAATGTATAGGAATCCAGGTAAGTTTAGGAATGCAAATACACATGAAGCCGTTAGACATGCCACCTAACAGGCTGCATAACGGTAAGGGGCCACTGAAATGTTTAGCATTTATTCGTATCACCTGAGTTCTGTTTTAAAAGTACAAATCTATACTGCCAAACTAACATCCAAGTCATCTATATCCAACAAGATAACCGTGTCACCAGGGCAAAACCTGCAGCTTTTGGCTGCTTCCTACTTTCCTGCTGTTTGTACAGTACAAACAGACAGAGAACGATGAAAAACTGATCAAGGGCAGCACTGCTGGATTACATCTTTCCCACACTATGGGATTATGTCCCAAAATCCTAAAGGATTGCACTAGGAAATAAAGTAAGTTCAATGCTTTGATAGCATGTAATCATTCTGCTGGAGGTGCAGGGTTTGGGATCACATTCAGGGAATGGTATTACAAATGAAGGAGTGGAAAGCCTGCTAGCAGGATGACTCCTACGGATTAAAAGGAGCTCAAGATGTGGCCCACAATATCAATATCACATAAAAGAACAATTAAATCAGGACATTTTATTCTTATCTGTGAAACAGTATTCCTACACCATTAAAACCTGGTATTTGACATGCTAGATATAAAATTATGGATGCACTGAAACCAGAAGTTTCCATGGGCATATTGTCAATGTTCAGAAACTATCCAGATTAAGATTCATAATCCTAAACGGTCTATACATTAACAATGGAATAATTCTAACATCTAACCCTCCAGATTCTTGGAAATCAGACTCTAAATTCAGGTTAACAGCTTTTTGAATGTTCTTGCTCTACCTAGCACTGCAAGAACAATTTTTCAAGACTCATTTGAAATACCCCTAACATTGAGCTCAGGTGCTAAAACCTATATAAAATATGTGTATTACACACATGAAGAAACTTCATCACTTTATGTTACAGATGCTATAATCTGGGAAGACTAGGGAGGAGGACCTGGTTTCTGCTTCCTGTGCCATTAGAATTTTTATTAAGGAGCAAACCACAAAATACTCCCAGAAAAAATAGCTTAAAAAAAATAAAGGGAAAAAATGATACAAAGTCAAACCAAAATACACAGATTTAGTTATTACAGTGCTTGATCAGTGAACTAACATCCCACTAAGTACAGTAGCCACAAGTTGATGGTTGTGGTCTCTGTGAAACATCCCTGACGGTGGCTAGTTCCTCTCCTTGGAAAAGAGACACAGGGGTTTGAACAAAGTCTCAGACCCAGCCTCCCACCTCAGCTGAAGCTGAACAGAGTCTGCTAGTGAAAATTCAGGTGTTTAAGTGTTTTTTGCTGTGGATCCACTCCAAACTATCAGCTGCATACCTGTTTATGCCAGTGCTAAGTGAGGGTAAAAGGATTTTATTCAAAGCTTTTACTTGCTTTTCGCACAGGTATAAACAGAAGCAGAAAGCATAAAACAGCAGAAGATAAGGCTCATGGGTCTTGCTAAAAGGAAGGAAAAACCACCTTAACAAATCTCAGTGACCTTTTACAATGTAGAAGTAATTAAATCGCAGATAATGAGAGACCTTGATTGGTAACACACATACCTAACACAAAGTCCAAACAAAAGAGATGTGTCCGCTCCCTGCCCAATGTACCAAACCTGCCTGACGCCATCAAGGGATCTGCCTCTCCTGCATCAGCCAGACCCGACTGAACGCAGGACCCTCCTGCAATGCCAGCAACTCCTCTCTAACCTCAAAGGAAGGAAAAAAACCCCCACAGATACAAGTATCTTAAGACATGACAGTGCAATGTGAGCAACATCACTGGAGATCACCCAGAACATCTGTTGCGATCGCCCAGAGAATAACACAGGGTAGGTGATGCAGGTTGCAAAGGGGTTGGTACCCAGCCAGCAGACGGACACAAACGGCTGTTATAGCAAGGGCCTCCTGCTACAGCACAAGTCTCGCTATTGAAGTCACGTATGTGACAACAACATCTCACTTTCAAGGCTCAGATGTTACCTTTGGCATGGTGCTAAATGTTTCCATTACAAGTCAGCAGTAGTATCAGTTAATATTGGTATTAAATCAAAAGGCAAGCTGAGAGGAGGAGTACACAGAGCAGAGGTGTTTCCAGCGCTGCACAAAACCTTCTCAGAACAGCTAGCGCAAGGTCTACACTACAGATACTGGTATGTATATCCACTTCTGTCTAAAAAAAATAGCAAAGGCCCACCAAAACATCAAAGAAACTCATGCCACAAGACATGATCATAACAAACATATATTTTCAAACTTTGCAACAAGTAGCTGTGCCTGTTCAAAATGCATGTCCCGCACCGCACTGTTAAACCTCCTACACGGGGTTTAATTGAGTGTAACTAAGTCAGGGCATTTGAACGCAGGTGTCTCTCTCAGAAAACGTAAATAAAAATGGACAGCTTTGCCAGCACAGATGGTCAGAGACTGGGTCTGTGCACTCTTGTTCTTCTCATGTTTGAAAATTTGATCCTGAAAGCCTGATTGTGGAGGCTGAAGCTAATGTCACTAGTCTGCAAGTTGTTTCTGTAAAGCCGCTGATGCAAACTTAGGGAAAGGCCAGAGTTACAAAGCTCTTCTCCAGAACAAGTGTCGTAAAAAAATTCACTTTTGTAGAGGATGGTGAGAGTTACCTGAAAAGCTGCTCTGAACTATTTTATTGCCAGACATGGCAATATGCCGTTTCTCCAGGGACTGACTTTCCGTGTGAGCTGGCAGAGCCCAGGACTGTCCATGCCATCCAGACGACCCCAGGCACACTTCCTCTGATACGACACCTGAACAAATCAGATCTCCAAATGGCACTGTAATCCCAGCCAGAATTAAAACTGAGCTTTCCCAAACGCAGTTCGCCAGTTCAGGCAGAAGGATCAGGCAGTCCTTATGACTTCTAGACCTGGATGCGCTTAGGTCCAGCCCAGCTTCATCTGCTCCTCCCATGCCTTGCCCCTAAGGCAGCCAAATTACTCCCTGTCCATTCCACCCTGGTTTAATATTTTCCACGTAGCTGGTACTAGCCAAATGACTGCCTGCGTTGTAAGGCATCAGCTATAATGTCTTGAATCTTTATACAGCAGTGAGACGTGTTGTTTGAAAGCCTTCATAAAATTGTAAGCAGATAGTTTAGACATTTTGATGAGAAGAGAAGGTTTTATTGTGATGTGACTGACAGTCTCCGTGAATGGGATTTACAGTCTGACTCTTATTACTAAAAACACCATGACAGGTAGAACTTGATGTGGATGTGTAACAGGGAGACGATAGGAAATTATGACAAAAAGAGCTCATTAAACATTTCACTTTTTTAGAGTAGTTAATTTCACATACAGAACTACAAGTTCTAAGTGGAGTGTGTACCACAACACAAGCTCTTTGCGGTAAGCTTGCTTTCTTTGTCTGGCTTGATGTCTACCCTCAGTGAATGGAGAATAGGAGAATTGGTCTAAGGAAGGAGCAGAGAGAAAATCGGAATGAATAAGAAGTGTGAGTTGATACAGAGGAACGGAGAGATACTGGGAGGAAACTGTATACCATGAAAAGTGTATGTTTGGAGCTGAGCTGCATGCCTGGCAAAGGAAATCTACAGGAGGGTACGATTTGCTGGGAAGGGATGCAGCAAAGAGACGGGGAAATACAAGAATTACATAGAGCAAGCAATCTTTTCATCCCAATGTCAGAGAAGTGACTTGGCAATCAGCCACCACTCATAATTGAGTTCAGTGGGTACGTTCAAATCCTGAGATCTGAGACTCATTCCTTTCCGCCTCATTTGCACCGTATTTACATTACTTGATATCAGAGATCACGAGGAGTCACACTATAAAGTACTTTGACACCTTCTGACAAATGGCCTCACACAGCAGCACAGTATTGTGTAAGTACATCGGCTATCTGGATGTACATACAATGTTGAATACTTCCGCTTCACGGCACTACCAGGAAGATGCTTCATACCTTCAGCCACTATGGCATCTCATACACATGGAGAAATATTTGCCCAAACAGTTCTGTTTCTTAGGAAGCTATATCTTACTGAAAATCAGTATGAATTACACTTCCCAGCTTCAAAGCAGCCTTTGAAAAAGGGATTCTGGCTTTTAGTTTTTACACTGTGATAGATCCCACCCTACCTAAGCCTAACCATTTACAAGTTATCATACCTGCAAGTCATGTGAGGTTCCTCTGCAGCCACAAAAGAACAATGTCCAGACACACATTTATTTCCACCTGAGAGGGACACCTCGTGCAGAAAGGAGGAATTTCCCCGTGAAGCAGCTATTTCTCCCCACCAGCTACATAGAGTCAAGGGTGGAGGGCACCGAGATGACTGCTTCAGTATCCCTCACTTTTATGTGCAGAGACTAGAGATAACTTGCCTGGCCACACACCAGAGGAAAACAATCCCAAGATGGAAAATTGATCTCTGTCCAGGGAATGTGGGCAATTCAGTTTGAACTCAAGCAAAACTTGCTGCGTTTTTATTAAGTGTTGTATTTATTGTCAGGAGAGAGAATTCATGGTGCCTGAAACCTATCAGGGGCTACAAAAAGTTTGTCACTTTATTCATCCATTATGAAATTACTGAAAGCAAGATCTCCTAATAAAGAAAGTGTCCTTATATGTTTAAACCAGGTAGATGAGCTAGATTATTTGCCCTCAGATTGAATTTTAGAGGTTTATATAATAATGACAGCTATAAATTGAAAAAAAAATTATGGCAAGTGTCTCAATGACAGAGAGTCTCACATGTGGAAGGGTGAGCAATAAATCAGATGGGCAGTGGAATATTAAATTGCTAATTTTAAGAGCTATTGCTGCTTTTCTTTTTTTTTTTTTTCTTTTAATGCATACTAATACAAAAAGGTGAAACAAAATCTCAGCTACCCATTTCTTCCTCTTCTCTCTCTTCATAAATTAAAGTACATAACCCGTTTGGCAAAAAAGCTCTAATTGCTTTAAATTTAACCATGAAATAGCCAAAAAAAAACCTAAAAATTAAGTCTGCAACCAGCTTCACGGAGATGACAGATTAAATATATTTGAAGATTACAGAGTGGGTTCCATATGCCCTATATCTCACAGTCATGCTCTTTATTAGGACAGTCTAATACCAAAGTGTCTGCAGACACAACTGCAAGTGTATTGTACCCCCAGTCATACTGCAACGACCTAGATTACAGACTATACCCTGAGTAAATTTGAAACATCGCTGAAGGAATAATAAAAAAGTCACAGGAAATGTACAGTGGAAAAATTGTAGCACTGAACTATACGAGAAATGAGTGAAAAATCTACAGCTATTCTGTGCCCACAAATACCTGAATTAGTTATGCAACGTGAGTTATTTTACTAGATTTTCCCAGGCAACATGATGACGCCTCCCTCCTCCTAGCGGCTTATCATGAAATATTTATGGCAAGTTTTGTTTGTTTGTGCAAACCACAGAAGTGTCACAATTCAGGCCCCCATCCAGCCCCTCCCCAGCATTTATCTCTTATTCGACATCTCGGTCTCCGTGCTCAGCCCAAGCTGTACAAGTTACCACATCCTCAGGTGAAAGGAGTCTCTCTTTCTCGACTACAGGCATTTTATCCCATGCTTACAGTAGACTGAAATTCCCGACCTTTTCCTTTTCCTCCATTCTCACACACACCCTCAGAAATACTAATTTTCTGTGTAAGCAACGCAATCAAACAACTTTTTGAGGTATTTATAGCTCAAATTTACCTTAAAGAGTATAACCCGCCATTCAGCAAATGCATGCCTTGCTGCTAAGGCATCTGTCATTCCACTTCCTCTCTCAACCATTTGTTACCATTCCTTATACATTCTAGGGGTAAAAGCTTCACCTCTTCAAAATGCTAATACACAGAAAGGGAATGGTGCCACTTGGATACAAGAGCATATTACCTCTATTTTTTAATAGTCTACTGTCCATGCAAAGCCCAGGACAAAGAATTAAGTTGACAGTCTGTATTGACCCTTAGCCTCTTGTATACTTAGAGCACTACAGAAATAATATGTAGTAATGCTGGGAGGAAATCTTGTGCTGATTACAGCCCACAATAACCAGGAAAGTAATGCAATACATAGAGAAAAAATTCTGCCACTCAGGAATTTGTTGAGTGAGTTCTTTTTGCATGCCTAATCTTGATGTAGTTCCTTTCAGAGTTTCCCACAGCTGTTTAAACTAATGGTTATTGCATGTAACTCTGCCCTACAGTTCTACAGCTCTTACTAAGCTACCACAGAAGCTGGTTTTATTGGAAAAATAATTGCTTTTCTATGGTGTATGTTAGGTTGGATTTTGATGTAACTTGTTTGTTTGGGTTTTTTTTCCAAATGACAGAAAAGTAATTCCAATGCAAACTCCCTTTTTTTCCTTTTTTTGGTAACATTTGATTTGAAGCTCTTTATGAAATCTTTACCTACCAGCACATTGTATTCACCAGGAAGTCTTCTGAGAGGTATAGACATTGTAGCCACAGAAAATCACCACACAGGTCACAGACAATGTTCTAACATACCTTTTCCTAATATTAGTTCTCTTGACCTCCACTCTATTCAGACCTTGCCTCCCCTTCTGTCCTACTAAACCAAGCTGGAAGGAGCACAATAGATAAAATACAGCTCTGACAGGGCACACAGGGGAGAAAATGCAGCCCATGCTCACTCAGAGTGATAAGCCTTCTACAGCGCTGGGTAATAGAGGAACCCTTCTAATCCAGGTAGCAACGATTCATGCATTAACATGGGCTCATTGTCGACTCTTAGCCACAGATAACACATTTATAAATGGTGACTTTCCTAAGAATGAGTCACAAAAGACAGAAAGGAGATTCGGGTAATGAATGAGATGGTTGTAAGTGACATTACAGTCCTGGTTACTCTGAACGAACCCAATCAACCCATACCACATCGCTGGTAAAATTCACATCATGAGGAATGTTCCAAATGTTACATACAACAATGAAAGTTACAGAAGCTAAGAAACATGCCTTCTTTACTGCATATAAATAGGGAAGATACTTACACTTACAGGTTGACTTTTTGGCACATCATAAACACCTTCCTTCTTTTGGCTGGTAGGAACCTGTAACAGCAAATGAAAATCAAGGTCATTACACAAGCAAGCTTGATGAAAAATTGAAATCAGCAACTGATATTTATGTACAGAGTAGTCTTTAATGCTAATGAAATCAAGGATGGTTCCCTTTTCATCCAAGCAGTACCATTAATGGAGAAGACACTGAAGAAATAAAACATTTATCTGAATTTTTTAAATCCTAAAGCCCGGCAGTATTCAGGAACAAGATTTTCAACCTCAGTTAATTTCGGTTGCATTAAGTCCAGGTACAGTTGGACCTCCTTCCTACTTAAATGATTGTTTTTTTCATTTTACTTGGGGGTTAGAAGATGCACATGGAAGTCATGATCAGGTCAGTAAGTCATCTTCCTCCTTGGCAGAGATCCAGACTA